>NC_088863.1:36658292-36763532 GCF_032884065.1 Artemia franciscana
CAATATTGGCTAATATTTTTTGGCCTTTTTTCGCGGTCAGTTTTTGGCTGTCCAAAATCCGCTCTTAAGTTTGTGTATATTAAATCTCTTACCAGAGACGAAGACCAAAGTTTTAATCTGGACCGACTTTTTTTTCTGTTTCCGTCGACTGGGTTCTCCTCAGCCCAACTACTTGTGCGTAAAAAGCCTTAAGTTGACCGAAAAAAGCTTTTGGCCCCCATTTTCAGAGGGACCTGGCACCCACTTTTCAAGCCAATTAGGGAAAAACAGTAATTTTGCCCCTTAAGGGCGAACCATTTTTTTTTCTTTGCAAAAAGAGTTAAACACTAGAATATTTATGTTTCCAGTGCTTCTGAAAGTCTGTTTTTGTTTTACCCTTCTTCAGGCCTAATTTTCGGGAAGCCCCTGTCTTTAAGCTTATAAAATTATTTCTATGATCAGCTTCCAATATCCTCACGGATTTATGCTAGTTCTCAAGCTGTTTGGAAAAACGTTTCCCCTAGGGCCTGATCGATATGGATTTTTGGGGTTCCATATCGATACTAATTAATTGATTAATTTATTTATTACCATCTTGCGTTAATAATTTAAGCGGAGCAAAAACACTAAAGGAAAGAAAAACAATACAATACAGACAATACAATCTAATCAAAGGGTGGTAAGGACCCAAACGTTGACAGACATCAGCACCTAATCTAGCAAAAAGTTTTTTATAAACAAAGATAATATCAGTGAGACAAAACTTTCTATTAATCTTCCGATTTCTATATGAATGCGGCATATACAATAAATATTTGTAATAACGAAAAAACAGAACTCTTATATTTTGTAAATTTTGACTATTAAAATAAGGGCGCGAACAAGCCAGAAACAATATAGAATGATCACAATATGTATAATAAAGTTTGGATTAATCCTTTCGTAAAAATCTGCCTTGGTTAGGGACAATTATTGCGTGCCCAACTTTAATTTTACTTTTAACATCATAAGCCCACAAGATCGAAGAGCCGATAAAGATGAGCAAATACTAATACCAAGCCACCGAATCGAAGAAACGAGCTTTACTGAGATTAAATAAAAAAAAACTAGTTTTTTTAACTGAAAGTAAGGAGCGACATTAAAACTGAAAACGAACAGAAATTACTCCGTATATGAAATGGGTTGTCCCCTCCGCAGTCCCTCGCTCTTTACGCTAAAGTTTGACTCTTTGCCACAATTCTACTTTTTAAAACAAGTAAAAACTTTAGCGTAAAGAGCGTGGGACTGCGGAGGGGACAACCCATTTCATATACGGAGTAATTTCTGTTCGTTTTCAGTTTTAATGTCGCTCCTAACTTTCAGTTAAAAAAAACTAGTTTTTTTTATTTAATTTCTGAACGTTTTTGAATTAATGCATGTTTGATTTTGGCTCTCCGCACATAAATTATTGAAATGAAATTAGTATATTAATTTTTTTTTTTTGGCTAAATGGCTTTCTCTTAGTTTTGATCAGACGATTTTGAGAAATAAGGGGTGAGGAAGGAGGCTTAGGTGCCCTCCAATTTTTCGGTTACTTAAAAAGGCTACTAGAACTTTTAATATTCAACGAATGTTTTTATTAGTAAAAAATATACCTCGCTCTTTACACTAAATCGTAAGTTTTGTCCCAATTCTTTAAGAATGACCCCTGAATCAAAAAGGCCGTAGAATAAATAGTTGAAATCACTAAAAATATTTTTCCATAAAGAGCGAGGTATTTATCTCCTCCTAAATACCTCGCTCTTTATGCTAAAGTATTTTTAGAACCCCTCATATGCGTAATAATCTCTGTTCGTTTTAAATTTCAATGCTAACCCTTACTTTCATTTGAAAAAACGTTTTCATGTTTATTTTTTCATTGTTTTTTTATAGTAATGCTAGAAAATCCTGCGCCCTTTTCATTGAATTTTTCTTCCCCCCTGACATATTCCTCAAAGGAAAGATCCTCCCACAAAGCCCTCTCCCATCAACCCCACCCCCAAAACCAAAAAATCCCCATGAAAACGTCTGTACACTTCCCAATAACCATTACTATATGTAAACATTGGTCAAAGTTTGTAACTTGCAGCCCCTCCCTCAGGGATTGTGGGGGAGTAAGTCATCCCCAAAGACATAGTTATTATGGTTTTCGACTATGCTGAAAAAAATGGCTATCTTAAAATTTTAATCTGTTGACTTTTGGAAAAAATGAGCATGGGAGGGGGCCTATTTGCCCTCCAATTTTTTCGGTCACTTAAAAAGGACACTAGAACTTTTCATTTCCGTTAGAATGAGCCCTCTCGTGACATTCTAGGACCACTTGGTCGATAAGATGCCCCCTGGAAAAAAAAAACAAAAAAAACAAACAAATAAACACGCACCCGTGATTTGTCTTCTGGCAAGAAATACAAAATTCCACATTTTTTAGATAGGAGCTTGAAATTTTTGCTATATAGTTCTCTGATATACCGAATGCGATAGTGTGATTTTCGTTAAGATTCTATGACTTTTAGGGGATGTTTCCCCCTTTTTTCCAAAATAGGACAAATTTTCTCAGGCTCGTAACTTTTGATGACAAAGACTAAATTAATTGAAACTTATATATTTAGAATCAGCGTAAAAATTCGATTCTTTTGATGTATCTTTTAGCATCAAAATTCCGTTTTTTAGAATTTCGTTTACTATTGAGCCGGGTCGCCCTTTACTACAGTTCCTTACCACGAACTGTTTGAAAAGAAAATAATTCGGTATTTTGGGGCTTCTGACTTTATTACTCCTTTGCGGAAGTTAGGCTCAAAATTGAAAAAGGATTATATTTTTCTCTGGGCCCCTTCCACCTCTTAGTTCGTTTATTTTCCCGTTAGTTTTCACCTGTTTTCGCTTTATAGTTGTGTTATCTCTTAGCAGTTCTTTCGTTAGTTGAGTTATGGTTGTGGTATATATGTTTTATCGCTCGTATAGTTGTGTTATTTTCAAATTATACTCCATAATAGAGAGGCTCCGAACACCCAGCACTGTATGTTAAGCTCTTAATTTGACGTTTTTTTCTAACGTGACCATATTCGTCCTGCGCCCTTTTCATTGAATTTTTCCCCCTTGGCATATTTCTCCAAGGAAAGATCCTCCCACATAGCCCCCTCCCTCAACCCTACCCCCAAAACCAAAAAAATCCCCCTGAAAACGTCTGTACACTTCCCAATAACCATTATTATATGTAAACACTGGTTGAAGTTTGAAACTTGCAACCCCTCCCCCAGGGACTGTTGGGGAGTAAGTCATCCCCAAAAACATAGTTATTATGATTTTCGACTATGCTAAACAAAATGGCTATCTCAAAATTTTGATCCGTTGACTTTGGGAAAAAAATGAGCGTGGGAGGGGGCCTAGATGCCCTCCAATTTTTTTGGTCACTTAAAAAGGGCACTAGAACTTTTCATTCCCGTTAGAATGAGCCCTCTTGCGACATTCTAGGACTACTTGGTCGATACGATGACCCCTGGAAAAAAAAAAAAAACAAAAAAAAAACAAACAAATAAACACGCACCCGTGATTTGTCTTCTGGCAAAAAATGCAAAATTCCACATTTTTGTAGATATGAGCTTGAAACTTCTACAGTAGGGTTCTCTGATACGCTGAATCTGATGGTGTCATTTTCGTTAAGATCCTACGATTTTTAGGGGGTGTTTCCCCCTATTTTCCTAAATAAGGCAAATTTTCTCAGGCTCGTAACTTTTGATGGATTAGACTAAACTTGATGAAACTTATATATTTAAAATCAGCATTAAAATGCAATTCTTTTGATGTAGCTATTGATATCAAAATTCAATTTTTTAGAGTTTTGGTTCCTATTGAGCCGGATCGCTCCTTACTACAGTTCGTTACCACGAACTGTTTGAAAGAACCACAATCAAGATCACTACTTTGATGTTTAGCATTAAAAACTAAATATTCACATTCTCAGTATTAAGTTTGAGGCCGATATCATCACAAGACTTAGAAACAAGCTGGGTCAACATTAGGTCATTAGACTAGATTTATGCGGCTAATCAAAAGTAAATCATCTGTATATACAATATACGAAAGATTTGGTAGGCCCAAAAAGCATGATGGACTAATGCGTGGCAAAATAGAATAAAGACAAGCATTAAAAAGATACGGGGATAGGACTCCTCCTTGCCTAAGACCAGAACAGATAAGGATATTACCAACGTAAGTATCACTTGACTTGAGTCGAATATATGAATTAGCATATTAAAAACGAAGAGTTGATATAATAGACACATTAACACCAAGTTAGATTAAAGAATACCAAAGTTTGCTATGGCATATTGAATCAAATAATTATCAGCATCAAGATGCATATTGAATCTAAGGCAGGAATATAGTAGTCAGGACCTTCTGAAGCTATTAAAACTGGATAGACAGACGGCAGCACCAGCCCCCAGACCAGCTTACGGTGTACAAGGACCAAGTGTACCTACTAATAAGTGAGTTGGTTTAATATTTATCTACCCTCTTGCTAGCCAAAAAATGGAATATTGTCCCATGGTTGCAATAAAGGAGACATATATTGAATTGAGTTATGTGTATTTCCTTGCCAAATTCTCTGCTAAATTGATGGCTTGGGCTTGTTTTTCTATTTTCATTAAATTGACTAATTTTCGCTAGAATACATTGAGTGTTTCCAAATTATTGTTTCTTGTATTAGTTGTACGAAACTAGCTCGCTCAAGAATATCACACTTAAATGCATAATTGGTAAAATTCTCCTGCTAAATCGATCGCTTGGGCCTATTTTTCTATTTTCTTTAAATTGACTAATTTTCGCTAGAATACAGTGAGTGTTTCCAAATTATTGTTTCTTATATTAGTTGTACAAAACTAGCTCACTCAAGAATATCACACTTAAATGCATAATTGGTAGTAAAATCGTGTGAAGTATTTTTACCTTCGCAGCTCTTAAAAAAAGTGTTGACAAATTAAAAAAAAAAAATTAAAATTTTAAACATGTTTTTAGAAAAATTAAAATTTAAAGTGTCTTTTTTCTGGATCTTTTGCATCATTTTAATTCAAGAAATGTGATGTGTGTTTCATGGTTTTCGTAAAACTAAACCTTTGGTATTGTAAAACAATTCAAGTGATGTTATTGTACATGCCTATACAGTAGATTGTAGACAGAAAAATAAAAAAAAAATTGGATTTTTGTGTTTTATTAACAATTATTATCGCTGTAAAAGAATTTGACGGTTTCCATGCAACCAGTTGTTTGCACAATGTACAATGAAAATGCATATTTTGCAAGATAGTGAAAAATCTAAAAAAAGTTTTTTTTTTATTCTTATTTATGAA
Source organism: Artemia franciscana (assembly GCF_032884065.1). Lineage (NCBI taxonomy): Eukaryota > Metazoa > Arthropoda > Branchiopoda > Anostraca > Artemiidae > Artemia > Artemia franciscana. The sequence goes on from NC_088863.1 coordinate 36,663,638, forward strand.
CTGTTGTTTGCAAAATGTAGTTTTTTGTTTTGCCTCCGAGATGATAAAAATTAAAATTTTATGCAAAAAACTCTAAATTCCAATTGTTTCAGCATTTGAGAACTTGCATTCCAACTATTTACACATTTTGAAAAAAACGAAAAAAAAAACACAAACTTCTAACTATTTTAAGAGTCAAATAAAATGTAGAATCAGTTGGATTGAACAAATTGTTTAAACTTAATTTCTATAATAGGGTGAGTTCTACATATCATTTGAGAAAAGCATGGCATGCCCTTTTTTGAACTACTCAACCACTATATAGTTTGTGCTACTACGTATTTTTTTTTTGTGATGATGTTTTTGATTGACGGGTATACTCTCATCGAAGTTGCTGCTATGTGGTTTTGACTAGTTTGTCTCAATGATATAAATAATTATTGTAACTGTAGTAATTCATATCATTAAGTAATTACAATCAACTATAATCTAGTTCTGCAATGCCAACCAAGTACTAAAACTAATCAATTACACACAAAACAAAGTTTGGGAGGGACATAAATCGACTTGAACGACAATAGCAAAGGAGAGATAACATAACTAGGACATTAAAAAATAGAAATAAAACATAATAAATAAAATGATTGAACTTTATTAAGAATTAGCGAGTGATACATCATACCAAGATAAACTTACATGCAAATAAACACAGACTACAAAATATTATAAGGGCTTGGGGCGGGGCTGGTAGCCCTTCAATCACTTTTGTCCTTAAAAAATACTCTATATCTTTCAGCTTAAATCAAATGAACTCTTTGCCAAGTATCTATTTTAATTTTTATCCGACTGAAGTGTCAAGGGAAAAAATAATGGGCGGGAGACACTGCTCTGTAGCTTTACACCCTGGTTTCGCTAGCAGTTGAAGTCCTTTTGGTACTTATATGTTTCAGCACCTTTGTTAAGTTCTTCATCCTTTGACGCACTATATAACCGGTTTCTTCGTTAGTTTCTTTCAGCTTAGCGTGATACAAGCAAAGACAAGTTACAGAACAGATGAGAAATATATAATTTGCGCTGTATATTTGCACAATAGGGGGGGGGGGGCTAAAGTATTTTAACAGTGAAGTTAGAAAAAAATTCTTATTTTGGTACTTTTATATTATAGTGCCTGTGTTAAGTTTTTCGTCTAAGTTGAACCTGTTTTTCTGACTAATCCTAATGAAATATCACAAAATTTGATGAAAATATATTACCGTGGAAATAAATTTGTGCTATACATGTGAACATTGGGAGGGGTGGGGGGGGGTAAAGTTTAGCGGGTCTGTATGCAAAATGTGTCGGGTATAATTGTTCTGCATATTATGAAGTAAAAATTGTTGACAGAGTCATTTGTAACATTTTGGTGTCGCTATATGTGTCAGGCTATTGATTCCAAGCATTCAACATCCCTTCTTCGTAGCGGCGCTGTTATACGATTTCTTGTCTAACTTTGTTGTGTCGACCCCAGGTCGATAGAAACGCAAGTTCAAATGCTATTTTGAATACATGCAAGGTGTGTCATATGTAAAATACTTTTTTTAGAACACGTCTTGTTTCTATGACCAAAGTATTGGTCCCCCTTACTTTTCCCCCACATTCAGGGACAATAATTCTATCTCTTGAAGAATTCTGAGTTGTTGCACTAATGGAATTTATGAACGATAGTTTGTTGGCCGGCTTTCTATATATTCTGTTTCAAAGACTTGGTTTTGTCCCGTTTTTATATAGCCTACTCTCCAATTACTATCCATTCACAAAAAAAGGTTACTACCTGGAATTAAGGTTAAAAAGGCTCGAGTCCAAATGCTTTCCTTTTCTGCTTAACAGATTCGTAGGGTAGAAAGTTTCCGTTACAGTACTAGGCTGATGTTCCACAAGCCCAAGTAATATCCAGAATTCAGTTTTTGTCCTAAAAATTTCATTATCCTATTTTCAAAAATAATGGGATAAAAGTAAGTTTTTTTTCTCAAGCCCATTGTTGTGCAATCAATAAAAATTAATTCAAAACAAGCAGATATATAATATATATGAAAGATATGTGAAATATAAAATTTTCTGTTGGAGAGGTGTGTACTTGTATTTTTTTACTCTTTGATGCATATTAATCTCTTTTTTTCGTCTTTTTTTACATTCAGCTTCAGAGGCTGGATTCATCTTATAAACGTTCAATCCAGCCCATTTTCTATATACTATACTGTTGATAAGTTACAAAGTGTAAAATATTTGAAGGAATTTGCCTTTAGAAGACCAAGTTCTGGCTTTGAAATTTTTTACATGCCTTGATCTGCTATGTAATTGAGACATTTGAGGATTTTGTATTATTCCAAAAAATAAATTTAACTGCTGGTGAAAATTTCGGCTTGGCAGACGTACAATTGTATTTTTTGCCTCTGTTGTCGCGTCCCCCCCCCCAAAAAAAAAAAAATTCAAAGATGCCAAACACTCCACCTCAATTATTATGCTCCTAAAACAGGACTTTTTTTAATATAGCACAAAGAATCGCGCATAAACACTTTAATATTTATGCTGTAGTTTCTCAAACTCTAAAATTTCTTGCATATAATACAAAAATAAAAATAGGTATTAAAAGAATTAATACCCGCGCAGTGTTTTTGTAATTAAACCAAGATTTTCTGTCAATTCAAGCACAAGCTTTTAGATGATTGTTAATTGTATGATTTTCTCACTTGCTGTAAATATTGGCTATTTTATCGTAGAAAGGTGAAGCAAATTAAAAGTTCTTCATCAGTAGGGGAGAGGTGGGTACAGTGGCGCAGTCTGCTACAGTGGCGCACTTGATCCCACTGCCACCTGTAATTAGATTAAATTCTAAAAAAATACGCACTAGGAGGGCAGTCACATGGTCTATGATCGTCAGCCATTTTCAATTTTTTGGAGCGATTGCAGTTTTTGAGGTATGTGATTAAGTGCTTTGAAAAATAAAATCTTGGACAAATGGAAAATATTTTTTGACTTTGCTAAGGTTTGTAGGCTACAAATAGTGTCGAATTCTGGCGAATATTAGTTCATCTGGAAGCTCCAACAATTCTAAACATAGTTCAGCCATCTGTTTGTCTCTCGGTCATTATTTCAAATTTTGGTTCACAAAATGGATAAAAGAGGGCATTTCGGCTACAGTGGCGCATTTTGGTGGAGGGTATAGTGGCGCACCCCGAAATTTTTTAAATTCATAAACTTCACGTGGTAGGTAGCCTATATGATAGCTTTGACTTCTACTACTACTACTACAAACTCGTCACAGCCTTAAGCCGCCTGAGACCGACACACTGGCGAACACTTCTCCTCCATACCACCCTGTTTAAGGCTACTGCCCCCAAAGATTTTGGGTAATTTCTTATGATCTCGACCCAGTCTAACGTGGGACATCCTGTCCCCCCCCTTCAGACCACTAAGTAGAACTAATCTAGGAATTCGATCGCCCAGGTTAGGCTGGGGTTCTAGGTTAAGCTCGGTTCAGGTTAGGCTACAAGTTCTAGAAGTTCAGTAACAAAGGCTACATCCCCCAAACATTATTGGTCTTTTGCAGAATGCCCAATGAAGCAGAGCGTATGAAGCTTGCCGTGCACGCGGTACTGGAATTGAAGCTTTCACAACGGGCTGCTGCCAAAAAATACGAGATCCCAGAGACAACACTCCGTCGATATGTAAATAAGGCTTGGAATGCGTCGGACGATAAAAAGCTGACTTTAAAATTTGAGCCGAATTACCAAATCCGTCAAGTGTTACCTGATGAACTTGAACAGCAACTTCACACGATTATTTGATAAAGGCATGCAAAATGCACCATGGTTTGACACGGCTCAACGTCCGCCAATTCGCTTTCGAAATTGCAAAGATGAACCAATTGAAGGTGCCATCAACATGGCATGAGAAAAAGATAATGGGGAAAGACTGGTATTACAGTTACATGAAACGCTTCCCAGACCTGTCTATCCGGAAAGCAGAGGGAACAAGCTTGGCCAGAGCCATGGCATTCAACAGAACAACTGTAAATGAGTTCTATGACAACTTGGAGACTGTTATGAATAAGTTTAAGTTTCAGCCTAGTGATATTTATAACTTAGATGAGACGGGGGCAACAACAGTGCAGAGACCACCAAATGTGATAGCACCCAAGGGCACAAACAGGTGGGCCAAGTGACTTTTGCTGAACGAGGCGAACTGACCACAGTGCTGCACCATCAATGCTAAAGGTAATTTCTTGCCACCTTACTTCGTCTTCCCAAGGAAAAGATTTGGCTCCCAGTTGATGAATGGTGCACCACCAGGCAGTTGCGGTAGCGGTTCTGCCAAAGGATGGATGACATCTGACATCTTCCTGCTTGTCCTCGAACACGTTGTGAAACATGCCCGCTGTACAAAAGAGAGACCCATATTGCTGATAGAACACAACCACTCTTCTCATGTGTCGATCCAGGCCATTCAGTACTGCAAAGATAACGGGATAGTGGTTCTGACTTTGCCACCCCACACCAGCGGAAAGCGACAGCCACTGGACAGAACAGTCTACAAATCATTCAAAAACTACTACAACATCGCCTGCAATGACTGGATGGTCAGCAACCCCAGAAAGACAATTGGCATCTCTATCATTGCTCAACTTGTTGGAAAGGCTTTCCAACTCTCCTTCACACAGAAAAACATAGTCAGTGGCTTTGCTGCTACTGGGATTTTCCCCTTCAACTGCCTACTTTTCACAGATGACGATTTTCTCGCATCAGCTGTGACCGACAGACCAGAACCTAATCCCAGCGCAGCTCCAGAGGCCGAAGAAGTCAAGCAAGAATTGAATAGTCATAACGAAGCGGGTCCAAGCTCTGCCTCCCCAAGCGCTGCCTCCCCTACCGCCGTTACACCCGAAGCTGTAAGGCCCTACCCAAGAGCGCCCCCCAGGAAGCTGACAGAAGGAGCTTGGAAGAGGAAGAAAACCATCATTGCCACGGATACCCCAGTGAAAGATGCTTTAGAAAAAGAATTCATGGAAAGGGAGGGGAAAAAAAGGCCAAGACTTCTAAGATTAACCCCAAGACAAAGAAAGCCGTTGTCCAAAATCCAGTGCCAAAAAAACAGGATGTCCAACCTAAGAAAAGGGGCAGTGCTGTTGGATACTTTGCTAAATTTCACCGCAATTTCAAGAGAAACAGTCATGTAAAGACCCTGTTTTCTGATTCTTCGTCTGATGATGACTTTGGTGACTCTGCCACAAAAGGCAATAGTAGCTGTGATAGTGATGAAAGCCTCCACTGTGGCCTTGAAGACCAAAACGATCTTTTGTGTGACGATGAAGTCCGTGTTGGAGATTATGTTCTTGTTTGCGAGGGGGAGATCAAAAAGAACAAAATTTACTCCGTGGGTGAAGTCCTCTCTGAATCCAGCTTTGACATTGAGCTCATGTATATTAAGAGAATGGTTCCTTTCTAAAAGGTCATCAGGACCAGTGAAAATTACACTTTCAGCAAGTCGAGTGTCGAAATGAAGCTACCTGCTCCGAATATTTCTGGTGGCACAGAAAGACAGGCGGAGCAACTGGTCTTCCCCATTGACCTGACTGCTTACAATATTAACTAGTGTGCCTTCTTCTTTTATTTTCAGTTCATTATTTTTTATTTCCTTACTCATTATACGAAGTATTCATCTTTTAGGTATTTTCAGTTCATTATTTTGTACTTCCTTACTCATTAAACGAAGTATTCATCTTAGCAGTTTGATTGCGCCACTATTCCAGATGGGTGCGCCACTGTTCCAGATGGGGTGCGCCATAGTTCCCGCCTAGTCGGCAACAATGGCGCAAAAAGTGGCTGTCAGAAAACATGACTCCATCAAAACCTGGTTCAAAGAAGAAGTGTGAAATAAATCACCAGTGTAGAATAATAAACTGCCTGCACAACAGTTCAAAAATCGTCCAAAAATGTTAATATTTGCCAAAGTTACGATGCTTTGACCTGAAAGTGCGCCACTGTACCCACCTCTCCCCTATAATGAATCTTTATATAGAAGAATTAATGTTTTATTGCAACTAGGACTTAAATTAGGTCTAATATTAACTAAGAGCCTATGCTTAAAAATTATATTTTTTTTTATATTTTTCATTCCATTAGATTTTTGAAGCCCCTCAGTGAAACATTGAGTTTGATGGAAGAAATTTTTGAGGGGATTCAGCGTTACACTTTTGAAGTACAAACGGGCAGGAGATATATTCGAAGTGTTGGAGCGGCCCTCTCGATTGCTGTCAACTTGCTAGAGGTATACATTTACTTCTTTTTTTTTTTAATTTTGGTTTTTATTTTATATTGCCTGTAGACAATTCTATATCTGTTAGGTCTTTGATTAATTGTGATTTTCCTTCTCCCTTTTTTACTGTATTCTCTGGAAATGGCATCAATACCTGGCTAGTCTAGTCCTTTGCCAAGCTTAATGCCTTTTCCACTGACAAACCACCTTCTTGAAACAAGTTTCAGAATCATCATTGACATCGAAGAAATTATAAAATAGGCTGATAAATCTGTATTGTAAACTTCAGAGCAGTAAAATTTATAAGTCCATCCAAGACCCATATAAGTCGCAATCCAAGACCAAAGCCGAAATATTCGGAAACTTTTAAATTAAAGTGTAGTTTTGTTTTTATTTTTGGTTCACTGCTTTATTGAAATTATAACCCGTTTTCTCCTGCTTAATTTTCGTTAACGGAAAAGCAGTGTGGCCCAAAAAAGTCTTTACATGTAAGTAAGTATGACGGCACTAGAACCTTAAGGTCCAAACCAGCGGTGCTGATCTCTGTTTCATGGCCCTTCAGCCAGGAAGTGCAATGGGGGGGCTAGGGCCCTGCCATCCTGTGCTTTCGCACACCTTTCCTGCTTATCTTCCCTTGATTTCTCCAGTTGCCCATTTAAAGTTGGGTCGACTCTGGCTGAGCTTATAGAGTCACTCCACTTACCCCCGTCCAAAACCAAATAACTGGCTATGCCAGGGACTGAACCCTTGCCCCTTGGACAAAGGATTCTCAAACCAGCGTGCCAACCACTTAGCCAAGACCCATGAGCCAGCAAATATCCCTAATTTGAAACCAAAATCTTACTTGCAGCTAGTGTCAAAGTCGGGATCTGGATTGCGTGCTCTTGATCCTGATTTTTAGTGGAACATCAAAATTCAAAATTTTCATTTTGAATGAATTGAAATTTTTGAAAATTTTCTGAAAATTCTGAATGAATTTTGAATTTCATTGGCATAACACCCATTTACATTATGTGTATTTACTATGGTTTGATTACTGTATATAAATTTATACAGTATAATCAAAGTCAATAATTTTTGGCTACTTTCTCAAAACGCTTTTGAAACCAACCCGAGACTGTTTGTAATTTCTAAAACATGTAATAATAACATTACACTACTAATTACTGATTTTTATGTATGTATTGGAATAAATTAATTTAAAATTAGATTCTTGAAAAGTAGTGTTAAAAAGGTGAAAATTTAATATCGCTTATGTTTATAATGTCGCTTATAGTTGAGATAGGGAATGATTGTACTGTCTAAATTCATCTATAGTGGGTTGCTTTGCAATTTGTGTTAGGAAAAATCATTTTCGCTAATCGAAAATTGTTAATGACAGTTATAGATTTGGACCCTCACACTTCCTAACATTTCCATTGTAATTTCTTCTTTTATCAAAAGGCAAAAATCCGCCAATAATTCGTCTCAATGAATTCTTTTTTAAGACATCTCTAAATATAACGCTAAATATCTAACCACATCGCGCTTTAGCTGTACCAGATCGGCTGTGATAATTAAATGTGCGACATAAGCCATTTTTGTAACTTTTCAGAAGAGCCACAAATTGGAAAAAAGTTTATTGGCTGTGGTCGCTCTGAAGGATGAGGCTAATGGAGATTATGGGAACATATAAACCAACTTTTCATGTTTTCTTTTAGTGATAAAAATTAAATTCAGATATTCTGAGTGAATTAAAAATTATTACATTTTATGGCGTCCTTCTTTTTTTTCTGAAAAAAGGGAAGAGATAATCCTCTTCTGTCAAAAGTATTCGGAGCGAATTCAGAGTTAATCCATTATTTTGGCGTATGTCTCCGTTTTCCTTGGCAAAAAAAGGAGGCAAATGCCAGTTCACCATGTTATACCTCTATAAGATAATCCTCTTCTGTCAAAACTGGTGTATGTCTCTTTTTATCTTCGTAATGGTACAAGATAAGACAAATCTGACTGCACCATTCGGTTCCTCACTTTGAGTTTACGCACGACGCAACAATTCATCGATTTCCACTAAAATGGCATATGTCACCCTTTTGATTATCACAGCCAAAATACGTCTAGTTTGTAGAAAAGGTCGGGTTTTGTGCATTTATGAAGAACTCGCTTGGAGGAGCTGACATGTGGCTGTGATAGAATACCTTTTTTCGTATTGTAGTGGTAAAAGTATCCAGAATGTATCCAGAATTCTCAGCTCGAGTTCAAAACTTTCAGTCCCTCATACATTTTGGAGTCTACTTGCTAATCGGAATTTTAGAGGAAGTAAGCAATCGAGGAAGTAAGATTGCTGATTAAACGGAAAACGTAGTAAGCAATCGGACTCTATAGCCATTTTAACAAATGTTTGTTCTAGTCTATTCACTTTCATATCTAAATCCTAACAGTCTTCATATCTAAGTGAAGGATATCGCTGAAATGTTAAAGCGGACAACTAGAAATTAACATCAATATGATGCCCAGTCTATTATTTGCCATGAAAATCTTTTATCGGTAATCTACTTGTGGAGATCTCCAAGGCAATTGTCTAATTTCTATTTTGAAGTTTGAAGTTTTATTTCAAGATCCGGTAATGTAGTCGTAAAAGCCTAAAAAAGATACATATGTATGTAAAAGCAGTAATAAAAGACATGTTTAAGCAGAACAACAGGTGACAATGAACACTTTAAATAAGAAAAGAAAAAACATTCGTGTCAAATCTCTTTTCTCATTTGTTCGTTTACGTCATTGTTGATTTATTTATAATCTTCCCTTCTAAGTTCATAATTTTTTATTCTAAACTTGAAGGTGCAAGTTTTTTTTTTTTTTTTTTTTTTTTTTTTTTTTTTTTTTTTTAATGTATTGCTAATTTTTCTACTCTCAAATAGTTGACATATTCTAAACATTAGCTAATAAATCAACTTATCTGTCTACGCTCAAACTTGTGTACCTAAGCTTTACTCTCTTCGGAATCAAGGTTTTATGCTCTCATATTTTCTTAATTTTGTAACGGTCTTAAATTATTTTGCGGTTTTATTTCCTATTGCCTGTTACAGAGTCAATTTGAGGCAAAGTCATTGTCTCTATCTTAAAATTTGTGTGTTTTCTCTTCTCCGTTCAAGCTTTTGAAATTGACATATGCTACTTTTTTTTAGCGTTGAAATATCTTATAGGATGGAGCCAAAATAATAACACGCTCATTAGGGTATCACGGGACCCGAAAATTTCTCACCTTATGTTTTATCAGGTTACTTGATCATAACGTCAGCGAATCTGTATTCTGTAGGCGCTCATCTTTTGCAACAAGTAATTTTGGCTATTTGCTATTTATTTAGCCCTTATCTTCTTTTTGAGAATGCTTTTCATTTTGGTGGAGGAAGTACTCAGGTAATCGATAAAGAATGCACATTCAACTAACAGATACTAGCAAACTGCATGGATTGCTATGAGGCTAGTGCTACCAGATCATTGTCAAAATAAAAGTGGCTCTTTTAATACATACTAATTAAATAAGAAATGCAGTTTTAATTCATTGATAAAGCTAGCAGTAAAAAGCTGTGTTGCCCCTTATATCCATCGGAAGTGCTCCTATATGTTTTTCTTTTTTTAGCCTGAAATCTACAGCTTCAGGAAGCTAAGCATGTCTTAGTGTGTGTGTGTTTGTGGGGGTGGGGCTACCGTATTTTTTACTGAGTATCTTTTTGACATACTGCTTCATTTGCTTTCCTTGCAGATAGTCTTTTATGGTCTATTTTTTTTTGTATAAATTATATATTGTTTTTATTATAAAATAGACTATTTTATTTTGATAAGCTTCATTGATCGCCGTAGCTCCTTTTTCTGCCAGTACCGACGATTCTAAGGTGTCTATTGAACGTTCACAAAGGGGACATAAAACTGAGGTCTCAGCCATCTAAAAAAGAGAACTAGGAATAAGTGAGCTGTCGGTGAATGTTACAACGAAAACCCTCATTCTGAACCGAAAAATTCGTGCTCCTCTTCGAAAAATACCCCGTGATCGTGTGTCGCTTGATTTTTTTTTTTTTTTTTTTTTTTTTACTTCATACAAAAACAAAAACAAAACATAAAAAAGAATTATATGATTAAACGTGATGTTTCTGTCTAATAAAAGAGCACAAAAACAATCGTTTCTTAAAAGGGAAAGCATCAATAAACTACTTTTCTTTTCACGGTTCCTCATTCTCGGATTCTGGAAATATATAAAAAATAGGCGCAAAAAACTTGAAAAAAAGGGAATTTCGCAACGGGATGGAGATTTAGATTTTTGATATGTTGTAGAGCTCTCTTTTCTGAACACAGTGGTGCAAAAATAATTTCTGTACCTGGTTCGACCATTTTTTTTCCTTATCTTTTCCCTACTATAAAGCTTAAGACTAGCAGAAAGTATTGTGTATATAAGGGCTTGTCCCCTTCTCAATACCTTACTCTATGTGCCAAATTTCGCCTCTATTTCCAAAAATTTAAGAATAACTATTAGAATAGTAAGCTTTTTTTGAAAGTTCTAAATAAAACTCATGCGTAAAACGCGAGGTATTAAACAGTTCGTGATAACAAACTGTAGTAAGGAGCGACCCGGCTCAATAGTAACCAAAACTCTAAAACATGGAATTTTGGTACCAATAGCTACATCAAAAGAATTGCATTTTAATGCTGATTTTAAATATATAATTTTCATCAGCTTTTATCTTACCCATCAAAAGTTACGAGCCTGAGAAAATTTGCCTTATTTTAGAAAATAGGGGGAAACACCCCTTAAAAGTCATAGAACCTTAACGAAAATCACACTATCAAATTCAGCGTATCAGAGAGCCCAACAATAGAAGTTTCAAGCTACTATCTGCAAAAATGTGGAATTTTACATTTTTTGCCAGAAGGCAGATCACGGATGCGTGTTTGTTTGTTTGTTTTTTTTTTGTTTTTTTTTTCCCAGGGGTGATCGTATCGACCCAGTTGTCCTAGAATGTTGCAAGAGGGATGATTCTAACGGAAATGAAAAGTTCTAGTGCCTGTTTTAAGTGACCAAAAAATTGGAGGGCACTTAGGCCCCCTCCCACGCTAATTACTTTCCCAAAGTTAACGGATTACAATTTTGAGATAGTCATTTTATTCAGCGTAGTCAAAAAATCTTATGACTATGTCTTTGGGGGCGACTTACTCCCCCACTGTCCCCGTGGGAGGGGCCATATGTTACAAACTTTGACCAGTGCTTACATATAGTAATGGTTATTGGGAAGTGTACAGGCGTTTTCAGGAGGATTTTTTGGTTGGAGGCAGGAGTTGAGAAGAGGGGGATATGCTGGGGGAACTTTCCATCGAGGAATTTGTCATGGGGAAGAAAATTTCCATGAAGGGAGCGCAGGATTTACTAGCATTACTTAACAAAAAACAATTAAAAAATAAATATGAAAAAGTTTTTTTCAGCGGGAAGTAAGCAGCAGCATTAAAACTTAAAACGAACAGAAATTATTACCCATATGAAGGGCTCACCTCCTCCTAATACCTCGCTCTTTACGCTAAAGTATTTTAGTAGTTTCAACTATTTATTCTGCAGCTTTTGTGATTCAGGCGTCATTCTTAATGGATTGGGACAAAATTTAAGCTGTAGTGTAAAGAGCGAGGTACTGACGAGGGGGCGAACCCCCTCATATATGTAATAAAAACATGTGAATACAAAAGTTCTTTACGTAAGCTACTTTATAAGATACGTATATCTTTTACTTATAAAAAGATTCGTAAAAAATTAAAAGTTCTAGTTGCCTTTTTAATTAACCGAAAATCGGAGGGCAACTAGGCTTCCTCTCCCGCTCTTTTTTTCTCAAAATCATTCGATCAAAATTATGAGAAAGCCATTTAGTCAAAAAAAAAAATATACAAATTTTTTTTTTAATTATTCCTCAGCGGAGAGCCAAAATCAAAACATGCATTGATTCAAAAACGTTCAGAAATTAAATAAAAAAAAAACAAACAAGTTTTTTAAATGAAAGTAAGGAGCGACATTAAAACTTAAAACTTACAGAAATTACTCCGTATATGAAAGGGGCTTTTCCTTCTCAACACCCCGCTCTTTACGCTAAAGTTTTTTACTGTTTTAAAATGTAGAGTTAAGAGAAAGAGTCAAACGTTAGCGTAAAGAGCGGGGCGTTGAGAAGGAAAAGCCCCTTTCATATACGGAGTAATTTCTGTAAGTTTTAAGTTTTAATGTCGCTCCTTACTTTCCTTTAAAAAACTTGTTTTTTTTTAATTTAATTGAGAAAGGGGCAACTTCCTCATGCACCCAACAATCCTTTTGAGGTTCAAGTTTCAATGTTGCTCCCTACTTTCAGTTGAAAAAACGAAAAATGTTTTATTTATCATAGTCTTTTTGTTTTATTAAATAAAAAAACAAGTTTTTCTAACTGAAAGTAAGGAGCAACATTAAAACTTAAAACGAACAGAAATTAATCCGTGTATAAAAGGGTCCGTTCCCTTCTCAACGCCCCGCTCTTTACGCTAAAGTTTGAATATTTCTCTCAACTCTACTTTTTAAAACATTAAAAAACTTTAGCGTAAAGATCGGGGCGTTGAGAAGGGAACGGCCCTTTTCATACACGGAGTAATTTCTGTTCGTTTTAAGTTTTAATGTCGCTCCTTACCTTCAGGTAAAAAAAACTTGTTTTGTTTATTTAATTTCTGAACGGTTTTTAATTAATACATGTTTTGATTTTGGATCTTCACACATAAATAATTAAAACGAAATTTGCATATTAATTTTCTTTGGCTTAAAGGCTTTCTCATAGTTTTAATAGGAAGTATTTGAGAAAAAAGGAGTAAGGGAGGATTCCTAGTTGCCCTCAAATTTTCTTATTACTTAAAAAGGTCACTAGAACTTTTAATTTTTTACGAACGTTTTCATTAGTAAAAACATACATAACTTGCGAATTAGCTTACGTAACGACATTCTAAATTTGTAAGTTTTTATTACGTATATGAGGGGGTTCAACCCCTCGAATACCTTACTCTTTACACTAAAACTTGAACTTTGTCCCAATTCCTTAAGAATGACCCCTGAATCACAAAGGCCGTAGAATAAATATTTGAAATTATTAAAAATACTTTAGCATAAAGAGCGATTATTACGAGGAGGTGAACCCCTCATATGCGTAATAATCTCTGTTCGTTTTAAGCTTTAATGCTGCTCCTTACTTTCAGTTGAAAATACTCTTCATATTTATTTTTTCATTTTTTTTTAAAATAATATTAGAAAGTCCTTCGCCCCCTTCATTTAAATTTTCTTCTCCCATGACAAATTCCTCCATAGAAAGATAGTCCCACATAACCCCCTCCTCCTCTCACCTTCTCCCTCCCCCAAACCAAAATTTTTTTCCTGAAAACGTCTGTACGCTTCCCAGTGGCCATTTATCTGTAAACAATGGTCAAAGTTTGTAACTTGCAGCCACTCCCACGGGGACTGAGAAGGAGTAAGTCGTCCCTAAAGACAAAGTTATTAGGTTTTTTCGACTATGGTGGATAAAATGGCTATCTTAAAATTTCGATCCGGTGACTTTGGGGAAAATGAGCGTAGGAGGGGGCCTAGGCGCCCTCCAAATTTTTTGTCACTTCAAAAGGGCACTAGAACTTTTAATTTCCGTTAGAATGAGCCCTCTTACAACATTCTAGGACCTCTGGGTCGGTACGATCATCATTTTTTCCCTTTGAAAAATAAAATAAAAAAGAAACACGCATCAGTGATCTGTCTTCTGGCAATAAATGCGAAATTCCACATTTTTGTAGATAAGATCTTGAAACTTCTACCATAGGGTTCTCTGGTACGTTGTATCTGATGGTGTGATTTTCGTTAAGATTGTGTTACTTTCAGGGGTGTTTCCCCCAATTTTCTAAAATAAGGCAAATTTTCTCAGGCTCGTAACTTTTGATGAATAAGACTAAACTTGATGGAACTTATATATTTAAAATCAGCATTGAAACTCATTTCTATTGATGTAGTTATTGGTATAAAAATTCTGCTTTTTAGAGTTTCAGTTACTATAGAACCGGGTCGTTCCTTACTACAGTTCGTTACCACGAACTGTTTGATTTCTGATCGTTTTTTAAATTATGTCCTCTGGCTCCCCCTGCATGGAAATTTCCTTTCCTCCATTAAAGTTCCTCAATGTAAAGATCCTCCCACGTAATCCCCTGTATACTTACAGGGGATATCTGAATCCCCTTATATATATCTGTATACTTCTCGATAACCAATACTATATGTAAACAATGGACAAAGTTCATAGCTTGCAGCCCTTCTCATGAGATTGTGGGGGGTCAATTCATCCTCAAATGCATGATTACTAGATCTTTCGACTATGCTGAACAGAATAGCTATCAATAGAATTCGTAACTTTGGGAGAAACCGGGCACGGAAGGGGGGCTAGGTGCCCTCCAATATTTTTGGTGACTTAAAAAGGACCCTGGAACTTACGATTTCTGACTACATGTGCCTTCTTCCGACCCTCTAGGATCACTGGTTAATACAGATACCTCTGAAAAAGAAAAAGAAAATTATCCGGTATCATTCTTCTGGCAAAAATGCAAAATTCCACATATTTGTATTTAGAAGCTTGAAAACTCAACAGTAAAGTTCTATGATATTCTGAATATGATGGTGTGATTTTAATTAAGATCACTTGACATTTTGGGGCTGTTTACCCCCTTTTTCAGAAATTGAGCAAATTTTCTTGGGTTCGTAACTTCAGATGGTTAACAGTAAACTGCATGATTTTCTTATATTTTAAATAAGCATAAAGATTTGATTATTTAACGTATATATTGTTATCTAGACTCTGTTTCTCAAAGTTTTATTGATCCACATTGTTCCTACTTCAAAATCTTCACCTATACGCATAAAAATATTAAAAGCATATACGCAGCTGGTAACTTTTGCTCCCCGTCAAAATATGGAAATTGTTATATCCTAATTTATACTATAGTTACTATGATATCCTAAAGTAAAATACCTTTTTTCAAAATCTTCTACACTGAAATTTTTATTATCTCTTTTTTTATTCTAAAGACCTTTATTTTGTTTCTAAATTTTAAATCGTGAACTGTGAAATGAAATTTACACAGCATACTCAAAAAGCAAAAACAGCCCCTTGGAAGCGACCTTAATTCCCTGTTCGGCAATTCTAAGGGCTTCAATTTGGGTAGGGCGATTAACCTCCTAAATTTTTGACCCTCGCCTCTATATTCTCACATTAGGTTCTTTAGTGTTTTCATCGACAAATGTCTTTTATTGTATTTTTATTTCCAAGATATAAAAAAACGCAAAATTGTTTCAATCTAAATTTTGAAAAATACATTGTGCCCTCTCCAATTCGTTTTCATGAATTGACATCTTTGTCCCCCCTCTCCTATTTTATGCCTCAACATAACGTGTATTTCTCTTTTAAAAGGGGTCTGAATAATCTTGCACTCAGACTTCTTGAAACTTCTAAAAATGTATTTATTTGTTTTTATAATATTTTCATCTAGGACACTCAAACCATCCTTCAGTGGATCAGATTTGATCTGTTGGGGGTAGGCTATGACTCATGTCTATAGAGAGGTAAAGCGAGGCACTATCCACTCCTTATACAGATTAAATAAAAAAAACAAGTTTTTTTAACTGAAAGTAAGGAGCGACATTAAAACTTAAAACGAGCAGAAATTACTTCGTATATGAAAGAGGCTGCTTCCTCATCAACGCCTCGCTCTTTACGCTAACGTTTGACTCTTTCTCTCAATTCTTCTTTTTAAAACAGTAAAAAACTTTAGCGTAAAGAGTGGGGCGTTGATGAGGAAGCAGCCTCTTTCATATACGAAGTAATTTCTGGTCGTTTTAAGTTTTAATGTCGCTCCTTACTTTCAGTTAAAAAAACTTGTGTTTTTTATTTAATTTCTGAACGTTTTTGAATCAATGCATGTTTTGATTTTGGCTCTCCGCAGAGGAATAATTAAAACAAAATTTGCATTTTTTTTTGGCTAAATGGCTTTCTCATAATTTTGATCGAATGATTTTGAGAAAAAAAGAGCGGGGGAGGAAGCCTAGTTGCCCTCCGATTTTTTGGTTAATTAAAAAGGCAACTAGAATTTTTAATTTTTTACGAATATTTTTATTAGTAAAAGATTTACGTAACTTATAAATTAGCTTACGTAAAGAACTTTTGTATTCTCATATTTTTATTACATATATGAGGGGGTTCACCCCCTTGTCAGATCCTCGCTCTTTACACTAAAGCTTAAATTTTGTCCCAATTCATTAAGAATGACCCCAGAATCACAAAAGCCGTAGAATAAATAGTTGAAATTGCTAAAAATACTTTAGCGTAAAGAGCGAGGTATTAGGAGGAGGTGAGCCCCTCAAATGGGTAATAATTTCTGTTTGTTTTAAGTTTTAATGCTGCTCTTTACTTCTAGCTGAAAGAACTTTTTCATATTTATTTTTTCATTTTTTTTTTAAATAATGCTAGTAAATCCTGCGCTCCCTTCATGGAGATTTTCTTCCCCCATGACAAACTATCGATGGAAAGTTCCCCC
Source organism: Artemia franciscana (assembly GCF_032884065.1). Taxonomy (NCBI): domain Eukaryota; kingdom Metazoa; phylum Arthropoda; class Branchiopoda; order Anostraca; family Artemiidae; genus Artemia; species Artemia franciscana. The sequence goes on from NC_088863.1 coordinate 36,680,495, forward strand.
AGCATATCCCCCTCTTCTCAACCCCTCCCCCAACCAAAAAAATCCTCCTGAAAACGCCTGTACACTTCCCAATAACCATTACTATATGTAAGCACTGGTCAAAGTTTGTAACTTGTTGCCCCTCCCACAGGGACTGTGGGGGAGTAAGTCGTCCCCAAAGACATAGTTATAAGGTTTTTCGACTGCGCTGAATAAAATGGCTATCTCAGAATTTTGATTTGTTGACTTTGGTAAAATAATTAGCGTGGGAGGGGGCCTAGGATTTTGAAGCAATAGTTTAGGGAATTCACACAGTCACACCTCTTTTACCCTTATATATTTAAACATTCCATATTTCGTATGACTATGGGTCAGAATCTGCAATCTATTTCAAATTCTATCAGACAGTTCGTGGTCACAAAGTGTAAATAAGGAGAGACCTGGCTTAATAGTAACCGAAACTGTAACAAACTGAATTTTGATACCAATTTATACATCAAAAGAATCGGATTTTCCGGTGATTTTAAATATAAGTTTCATCAAGTTTAGTCTTACCCATAAAAAATTACGAGCCTGAGAAAAAATTGGGTAAAACACCCTAAAAGTCATACAATCTTATTGCAAATTACACCATAATTATTCACCGTATCAAAGAACCCTACGGTATAGGTTTCAAGCTCCTAGCTGCAAAAATGTGGAATTTTGTGTTATTATAAGAAGAAAGATTACAGATGCGTGATCATATGTGTGTTTTATTTCCAGGGGTGATCGTATCGACTCAGGGGCTCTAAGATGCCACGATAGGGATCATTCGAACGGAATTAAAAGTTCTAGTGCCCTTTTTAAGGGACAAAAAAATTTTGGGCAACTAGGCTCTCTCCCGCGCTCATTTTTTCCCAAAATCACCCGATAAAAATTTTGAGATAGTCATTTTGATCAGCATAGTCGAAAAATCAAATAACTATGTCTTTGAGGACGACTTAATCCCCCACAGTCCCTGAGGGAAGGGCTGCAAGTTATGAACTTTGCCCATTGTTTACCTAAAGTATTGGTTATTAGGAAGTATACATAAGTTTTCAAGGGAGATTTTTTTCTGGTGGGGGTGGGAGTGGGGGGAAGGGGTTACCTGAGAAGATCTTTCCATTGAGGAATTTTCAATGGGGTAGGAGAATTTCCATGAAGGAGGCGGTGGATTTTCCAGCATTCTGTAAAAAACAATGGAAAATTAAATAAAAAAACAAGTTTTTTCAACTTAAAATAAGGAACTACATTAAAACCTAAAACGAAAAGAAATTATTACGTGTATGAGGGGGCTCGTCCTTTCCTCAATACCTCGCTCTTTACGCTAAAGTATTTTTAGTAGTTTCAAAAGAGCTATTTATTCTAATTAAACGGCCTTTGTGATTCAGGAGTCATTTTTAAAGAATTGGAACAAAATTCAAACTTTAGCTTAAAGAGCGAGGTATTGACGAGGGAGTGAACCCCCTTGCATATGCAATAGAAATATACGACTATAGAAGTTCGTTACGTAAGTTGATTAGTAAATTACGTATATTTATTACTAATAAAAACGTTCTTAAATAAAACTGAAAGTTCCAGGGGCCTTTTTAAGCAACCAAAAAAAATTGGAGGGTAACTACGAAACATGAGAAGTGGAAGCCCTGGAACAAGGGAAAAGATGCCTAGTGGCTATATTTATACGGAGCGCCAGCCGCGCGATAGAGTAACAGGTTATGGGTAAGACTTTAGTAATATAAATAAAACGGGCTTTCAAGAAAACTTGTTAGTTTGTCAAAAACCTTACAGCCAGTGTTGCCAGATGTAGCATAATTCCACGGAATGTAGCATAATTAGGAACCAAAAGCATCCAAGCATAATCCTCCTAAAGATAGCATAATTTAAGACGATGTAGAACAACTCATAACGTCACATCAATAAAACGAACACCAAAGATGGCTTGTCGAATTTTTCGACCAAACTAAAGTAAAATTTTCGGCACATCGATAGACTACGAACCATCTGGTATTTTTTTTATTCTGATCCTGTGGTCTATGATCTATGGCAAAGAAAAGCGCACGCAAGATATTTGAATTTAAAGACATGTGGTGATTGAATGGATTGGATTGGTGAAGATGATTGTTTGATGAAATTTTGAGATTTAGAGGAGTTTCATTTTGTTGTGTTTGGTGGTGAAAAGTGAGAGAATTTTGCTGTGCAATGATGCAAGACACTGAAAGTAATAGCAGAAGATTTGAAACTAGTCCAAGACATGGAGCTTGGTAGAACGAAAATGACTTCTATCAAAAAGAAAATTCTACACAAGGATGAAAATTCTCAGATAGCTGCAGAGCTCAAAGACTCGTTCTTCAGTTTACTACTAGACGAATCTACCGACAGTACACTGGATAAATACTTGTGTGTTCTAGTAAAATACGCCAGGAAGAGTGATGGGAAGATCTGCACAGATTTGTTCGGGATGATCAGACTTTAACCTACCAATCTTTCTGCTGATGGTATTTTTTCGTAGTTGAGAGAGTTTTTCGTTGGCGGAAATCTATCTTTGAACCACATTAATGGTCTGGCCTGTGACGGTGCGTCTATGCTGGTTGGGGCCAACAATTAATGTTATTCGCGATGCTGTCACCTACACAGAACATGCCAAGATAAAGACTGTAACTGCTATGGATGTAGTCTACGCTCTGAAGCGTCAAGGTCGTACATTGTATGGCTTTGGTAGTTAATGGTTTCTAAATGCCTTTTGAACTGTCCCCCTACCCAAAGGCCTTTTTAAAGGCCAACAAATCTTTAAACACTTTCTAGCCCAGGTTCTATGAGCCTTTTCTATATTGTGCATTTAAAATGTCGGTAAATACTTTTCTTTTCTTTTCGTCTCAGGTACTATATCTGATTCGAATTTTGCAAACAAATTACCATTGCTATTTTACTGTATTTAGCTTTTCCTTGCATATTTGAATAAAGTTGTTTATTCTCATCATGGGATTATTCAAGGAAATAGTTGTTGCTATTCCACACGGCACAAGCCTATTCTTTCATATTGGAATGAAGATAGTAGGAACGGAGGAAAATGTGTTTCTACTCTTACTAAATTGCCGCTGGACCTTACAGCTTGGACACAAGTATATTATTGCATTAGTTATTTGCAGTTGATAAACAAGTATGAAAAGCTGGCAACATTTTAGATAGCAAATGAATTTCCTTGAAAACTTGACTCTGAGAATAAAGCCCAAAATCATGAGTTTCAAACTATAACAAAAGGCATCCGAAGGACTTTAACTTAGAGGTCCAAAAATAACACCAAATGGACTTTTGGCTGGTATTCACCATTGAAATATATTGCATTTTAATGCTAAGCATTGAATATATTAGTTTGTTCCAACATTGCATTTGATCTTTTGAAATAAAAGACACCATAAGCCTATAAAAATTACTTTATTTGTGATTACATAGCATTTATTTGTGATCATATAACAACAGTTTGTTTTGCGTTTTAACTTTTGCAAAAAAAAAAAAAAAAAAATGCCATTTGTGGTTTAACTTTTTGAGTTTTTTTTTTTAATTTAATTTATGATTTCTATGTTTGTTTTTAACCAAAACTCGAAAACAAACTGCAGAAAGGGGGACATTTCTCCGATTTAAAATAATTCCTTTTTGACTGGAACGTATATTAAACTTTCAGATAGCCTATGATCGAAATAAATAAAAGCGGTTTGCTTCAGCTTTGCCTCCCCCGCCCCTGCATCTCAAATACATTATAGTGCTATTTTTTAAAATATAATACTAAAATAAAGTAATTTTTTTTTGTTATTAGAATACAAATTTGACAAAAAAGCCTCAAAATTTCAATACCCTTGGCTTTTCGAAAAAAAGACTATAAGTAATAAAAGCCTTTGTTTCGAAAAAAGAGATAAAAAAAATGCATCCAAGTTCCTTTGACTCTTCTTTTGTTGAAAATTGTCGTTCTGAAGGGATTCTGATTAAAAAGCATAAAAAAGACTTCAGAGATGCTTGTTTTTAGAAGCCTTTTCGTCCAACTCATATCCTCCCTTTACTACCATCACTAGAGATTTAGATATCAAAATCTAAAAGGCAGATATTCTTTACTCACTTATTCATATAAATCTAATGATTGTAAATGTGTCAATTTTTTTTCATAATTAGGCTAATTTGTGCTTTCTATTGTTCGATATTAAGCAAACTCGAAAATATACTGTAGAAAGGGACATTTCTCAGGTTACAAATAATTTTGTTTTAAGTGTTTTGTATATTGAACTTTTCTATAGGCTGTGATTAAAACAAATAAAAACGGTTCCCTTCCGCTCCCAACCCCTCGCATCTCGGAAATCTTACAATGTTATTTTTGTCTTTTTAAATATAAATTTAAAATAAAAGGAAATTTATCAAACAGTTCGTGGTAACGAACTGTAATAAGGGGCGACCCGGCTCAATAGTAAACGAAACTCTAAAAACGGAATTTTGATGCTACAAGATACATCAAAAGAATTGAATTTTTACCTTGATTCTAAATATATAAGTTTCAATTAATTTAATCTTTGTCATCAAAAGTTACGAGCCTGAGAAAATTTGCCTTATTTTGGAAAATAGGGGGAAACATCCCTTAAAAGTCATAGAATCTTAACGAAAATCACACCATCGCATCCGGCGTATTAGAGAACCCTATAGCAAAAATTTCAAGCTCCTATCTAAAAAAATGTGGAATTTCGTATTTTTTGCCAGAAGACAAATCACGGATGCGTGTTTATTTGTTTGTTTGTTTGTTGGTTTGTTTTTTTTTCCCAGGGGTCATCGTATCGACCAAGTGGTCCTAGAGTGTCACAAGAGGGCTCATTCTTACAGAAATGAAAAGTTCTAGTGCCCTTTTTAAGTGATCAAAAAAATTGGAGGGCATATAGGCCCCTCCCACGCTCATTTTTTTCCAAAAGTCAACGGATTAAAATCTTGAGATAGCCATTTTGTTCCGCATAGTCGAAAACCATAATAACTATGTCTTTGGGAATGACTTACTCTCCCATAATCCCTGGGGGAGGGGCTGCAAGTTACAAGCTTCGCTGCTTACGCTAAAGTTTGACTCTTTGCCACAATTCTACTTTTTAAAACAATTAAAAGCTTTAGCGTAAAGAGCGAGCGATTGCAGAGGGGACAACACATTTCATATACGGAGTAATTTCTGTTCGTTTTCAGTTTTAATGTCGCTCCTTACTTTCAGTTAAAAAAAAACTAGTTTTTTTTATTTAATTTTCATTAAAATACGAGTTTGACACTTTAAGCCTCAAATTTAGGTGTCGTTTCTTACTGCTTTATCTTCTGTGTTTTTAGCTGGAGTTTGGGAATAAATTTAAATACGATATTTCAAACACACATGCATCTATGTTACATTTTCTGAAAGTTCTTGTACTGGATTTCACTAATAAAAAATAAAAAGTGGACACCGAGGATATAAATTCCCAGCAAAAAGGTGTTTATTAAGATTGAACACTAGTTTTGACCGATTTCCACTATTCTCCGCCCATTTGCTGGCAAGTAAGCACAAATGAAGCGTTAAAAAAAAAATGTCTACTTGTAGAAAAATGACCAGTCTATCCTTTAGTATAGGTTTCATTCCTCAAAAGCTTACCTCCTAGTCGAAAATTTGAATAAAGCCATTCCAAACAAACACAACCACGGCCGAAATTCCTTAGCGAAATTATGTATTGGATATTTAGTCGCGCTAGTGATAGAGAGAAGTTAGAAAAGAATTGGAAATGTCTGAATTTTAGGCTCAAGTGGCACCAACATCTGTAGAATCCCAGAGCATGGCTTCACCAGCCAAGAAGGAAAAGAAAGCAAAGGCTCCAAAACCAGCTAAGGTTGCAAAACCTAAAGGGGATAAAAAAGCCAAGGCACCAGCAAACCACCCAAAATACACCGAAATGATCACCAAATCCATTGCTGACCTTAAAGAACGCGGGGGATCTAGCCGTCAGGCCATTCTCAAATACATAATGGCCAATTTCCAGGTTAGCAATGATGCCAATGTTGTGAATATGCAACTTAAGCAAGCTTTGAAGCGCTGCCTTGCAAATGGAATTGTTATAAATCCCAAAGGTACTGGCGTAACTGGTTCTTTTAAGCTTGCAAAGCCTATCAAGGCCGAAAACCCCAAGGCTGGAGAGCCTGCCAAGCCCACAGCTAAGAAGACATCAGTCAAGAAAACAGCCAAACCTACTGCAGTTAAAAAGTCAACTTCAGCCAAAAAGGCTACCAAGCCAATGGCTGGTAGCAAGAAACCTGTTGAGACTTTCAAGAAACCCGCTGTAGCCAAAAAAGCAGTAGCAGCAAAGAAGTCGACACCTAAGAAGGTGTCGTCAGTCAAGAAAGCTCCCGGCAAGAAAGTGGCATCTAAAAAGTCAGTAGCTAAGAAACCAGCTAAACAGTAATGTGTGCAATAGATCTATCCTACAGTATCAAACAGCCCTTTTCAGGGCTATCAAAGCAAATGCTCGAAACTCTGTTCAGAAAGTTATAATGCTATCAATTTCAAATTTTGACTGTCTACTTTTCCCTTTCAAGTATAATTTAGCTGTTGTTTGAGCACAAAACACGTTCTATAATAGTTAATTTTGCATTCTAGCGCTATTGCTGTCTAAAAAACACCATCTTGGACTAAATTTTACGGCTGAATCGTAAGGTTCAAACTCAATAATAAAGTGCTCTCATTGATAAATATACAAATACATCGCCATAGCTGAATGGGTAGAGCGGCGCCTTCAAATCGTTGAAGGGAAGGATCCATTCCCGACAAGGCTGATCAATGATAACTAATATAATTTACACAAGGTAAAAATAATGATGATTATACAACGGAAAAGAATATATTTAAATCCTGTTTTTGCTTAGGACAATGTAACTTTTTTTTTTTTTTTAAACAGATTCATTAAGGAAGCGTAAATCATTCCAACTAGGCACATAAATAATAGTACTATTTTGCAGGGAAATGCCACAATTATAAATATTCTTGCTTAATTTCTTTTTTCAAATTCCGACAATAAAGAAAAGTTTGATTTGAAAAAGTTCCGACTGTTTTTGTTTGTATTGTTTTCTTTTTTAACAATGCAACACATCAATCGCAATCTTGGCAAAAGCAAAAAAGAAGAACCACAGATTACCTACAAATGACTCGCTAGCTTCTGAGCAGAAATTGTTCGCCCAGGTAGAGCGGTTCCTTGAATATAGTCTAAAAGTTAAGTATTTGATTAAAGTCAGTCGTTTGTGTTGCGCTCTTGAAGGAGCAAGTACATTGGTATCATTGATACTACTGAAAGACAAAGATAGTTGAACTGTACAATGGAGCAGAGTCCGAAAACATTTGAATGGACTTTGGGCCCGAAAACATATAAAGACGATTTGGACATGGACAAATCAAAGACTAACTTTAAAGTCTTTGACTTAAGTCAGCTGTTTACACGGCGCTATTGAAGGAACAAACAGATTTTTGGTGTAGATGCTACTGAAAGACAAAAGTAGTTGAACTGTACAATGGAATTGAGCCTAAAAATATATGAAGACGATTTGGACATAAATACACTGTTGAGTGAGCTTTTATCAGAAATTACTGGTAAAGTGCCCCCAATGGGATATACTAAATTACACGCCAACTTTTTGGAAATCAGGAATGAGTGTGTGTCAACTGTTGTTTTGGCTTAGCTAATGTGCCAATAAATAAAGTCAAAAATTGTGACCAAAGTGACATTATAAGTCCCATATATATATTTGACCGATCAAGGAGATGCCCCAAGGGCTGAAGAACCCATTCCGGCAGAGGAAAATTAACCATTTAAAACTCTCTGTTTCTTGGTGGCTTTCAACTTGATTTAGTTGCTGGAATTGTCAACAAAAAATATCTTGGGGGCTTATAATGTCACTTCGGTTCCAATTTTTGACTTTATTAAATTGGCTTAAATAAATGTGAGTCAACTTTTGTGGCTGTTCATTTTTCGCCCTCATTTAGTGGCTAATCATCTAAGCCAAAACAGTTGACTCGCATTTATTTATTACCGATAGATGGAATCAGGGAAATGTCCAATTTAGTCTCTCTTTTTTCTCTTATATAAAATATAATTAGCTTGGTGTTGTTAGAATAAGGAAACGAGTTTGTTAAAGAATATTATTTTACTTTGAATAAAAAGAAATCATAATAAAAACATAAAAAACAAAAAAAAAGATGCCAACAGCACCCGGTGTTCCCATGCGGTCACCCATCCAAGTACTGACAGGGCCCGACGTTGTGTGACTTCCAGGATCTGACGAGACTGGGTACTTTCAACGTGGTATGGCCGTTGGCTGAAAGATTTTATAACAAAATGATTGTTGATCCACAAACTGAAAAGAAACAAAATGCCTAATTTTAGAGTCGAATCAGAGAATCAGAAAGAATCAGAAAGAATCGAAAGAATCAGAATATGATTATCAATTGTTTTTTTGTTTTTTTTTTTAACCTCTTTTCATTCTGAAACAAAACGACAAGCCGCCCAAAATGTTTCTACCTTTGATGACTACCCTATGGCTTCCTAGGCTAGTTTAGATTAGTCGAATTAGAAGCTCTTTGCATCGGCTCATGGTTATATTTAAAAACAGTTCCTCGATTTTTGCGCATAATCTATTGGTTTCTTAGGTGAAAATGAGCTTCCTCTCAAATTCCTATGCTTTGTAACGAGATCAATGTAGAACAGACTTTATTGCTTGTAACAAAAGGGTAAGGTTAAAATATTTATTCATATTTTGTTGGGGTATAATTTAACGATTTTCAAGGAAAATGTTTCCCCCACCTCCAGTAAATTCTTACGCGTTGTTACTAGGTAGGTAAATGTGGAAGGTTTCCTTTTCACATTCAGTATCCTAGATTTCATAGCTTTGTCCTTTCCAGGTGGTCACACGCTATAGAGCAATTCAATTAATTTGTAGCCCTTAAAAGGGCTGTTGGTTAATTTGGGGTTGGGCCTGGAGCTAAAAATTAGATTCATTTAAGCCTTTGCCGGTTTTTCAGTCTTCTTTGGTACAAGGACTGCTTGAATATTGGGCAAAACGCCTCCTTGGGCAATGGTGACCCCCGACAGAAGCTTGTTGAGTTCTTCATCGTTTCTAATGCCAAGCTGAAGGTGACGAGGAATGATACGAGTTTTTTTGTTATCTCGTGCAGCATTACCAGCGAGCTCAAGGACCTCGGCAGCCAAATACTCCATCACCGCTGCAAGGTAAACAGGTGCACCTGCACCAACTCGCTCCGCATAGTTGCCCTTTCTCAAAAGACGCTGGATCCTTCCCACTGGGAATTGGAGACCTGCCCTGTTTGAACGGGACTTTGCCTTTCCCTTCACATTTCCAACCTTTCCTCTTCCTGACATGTTTTTTATGTTACGAAATTCTTTTAGACTCTTTAATCACGAACAAATTGAAAATGATGTCTGTTTTTGGATGCGCAAACAATTTATACTCCTGCGAGCCAACTGAGTTCCTCTGAGAAAAGAATTGCGTGCGAACTGTAGTTAGTATATAAACGTGTTGGATTCTGTTAAAGAATCTATCAACAATGGCTCCAAAAACTTCAGGAAAAGCAGCAAAGAAAGCTGGTAAGGTGCAGAAAAACATTAGTAAAACTGATAAGAAAAGGAAACGAAAGAGGAAGGAAAGCTACGCCATTTACATTTACAAAGTTCTCAAGCAAGTGCATCCCGGCACTGGTGTTTCTAGCAAGGCAATGAGCATCATGAATAGTTTTGTCAACGATATCTTTGAAAGAATTGCTGCGGAAGCCTCTCGTCTAGCTCACTACAACAAGAGGTCCACCATCACTAGCAGAGAGGTTCAAACTGCTGTTCGGCTGCTCCTACCCGGAGAACTTGCCAAGCATGCTGTTAGTGAAGGCACTAAAGCTGTAACAAAATACACAAGCTCCAAATAAGAGGGGTTTTCCCTGTCTATTTGTGCCCAATCAGCCGGACCCTCCCAAACAGCCCTTTTAAGGGCTACCACCTTATTTTTGAATGCTCTCCAATTGTTTTTACTCTTCCTGGCTTTGATTTGCGAAATTTCAGTTAAACAAGAACCCAGTACTAAACAATATCAGCCGGGCCCTCCCAAACAGCCCTTTTAAGGGCTACCACCTTATTTTTGATTGCTCTCCAATTGTTTTTACTCTTCTTGGCTTTGATTTGCGAAATTTCAGGTAAACAAGAACCCGATACTAAACCCTATCAGCCGGACCCTCCCAAACAGACTGTTTAAGGGCTACCACCTTATTTTTGAATGCTCTCCAATTGCTTTTACTCTTCCTTGCTTTGATTTGCGAAATTTCAGGTAAACAAAAACCCAATACTAAACCCTAATACGAAAAAAGAAAACAACGAAAGTCACCTGTTTCAAAGGCAAAGCTCAATTTGCTTGTTGTATAGAAAGTAATATACTATCGACAAATAGTCAAAGAGAATAGAAAACAGGACCAAGGTCTTTTTCATGACATCCCATCATCAAAACCTTTTCATAGGCTTGTTGGGTCTGGCACTGGGAGCACTCATAGGCACTGGGAGCTATTCATTTTTTGGGTATTTTTGGATGAAAGTAAGTAAAGAATATCTGCCTTTTAGATTTTCATATCTAAATCTCTAGTGATGGTAGTACAGGGAGGATATGAGGTGGACAAGGAGGCTTCTAAAAACAAGCATCTCTGAAGTCTTTTTTTATGCTTTTTAATCAGAATCCCTTTAGAACGACAATTTTCTATAAGACTATAAGTAATAACAGCCTTTGTTTCGAAAAAAAGAGATAAAAAAATTCATCCAAGTTCCTTTGACTCTTCTTTTGTAGAAAATCGTCGTGAAAAATGCAATTGCGACCAAAGCTGCACGCAAGTCGGCTCGTGCTACTGGTGGGGTAAAAAAACCACACAGATACAGGCCCGGAACCGTAGCCCTGAGAGAGATTCGTCGTTATCAAAAGAGTACTGAACTCTTAAAAGGAAATTGCCCTTCCAGAGATTTGTGCGAGAGATTGCCCAGGATTTCAAAACTGACTTGAGGTTCCAGAGTTCGGCTGTGATGGCCCTATAAGAAACCAGCGAGGCGTATCTAGTTGGACATTTTGAGGAAACCAACTTGTGTGCCATTCACGCCAAGAGGGTGACCATCATGCCAAAACATATTCAACTTGCCCGTCGTATCCGTGGCGAGGGAGCTGAAGTACGCTAATTTCTATGCAATTGCATTTTTACCAACGGCCCTTTTAAGGGCCACTAGATGGTTTAAACAAACATGCGAAATGACGTTAAACAGCGTAGTGTTTGGTGAAAAAAAGTAATGATTCAATGGCCTGTTGATACGAAACATCTAATGAAAAGGAAACACGCCGAAATGCCAATTTAGGCAAGCCTAGTAAATTCAAAAATACCCAAAAAATGAACAGCTCCCAATGGGACCCAACAAGCCTATGAAAAGGTTTTTGATGGGATTTCATGAAAAAGACCTTGGCCCTGTTTTCTTTTCTCTTTGACTATTCGTCAATAGCATATTACTTTCCATACAACAAGCAAATTGAGCTTTGCCTTTGAAACAAGCGACTTATGTTGTTTTCTTTTTTCGTATTAGGGTTTATTATTGGGTTCTTTTTTACCTGAAATTTCGCAAATCAAAGCCAGGAAGAGTAAAAGCAATTGGAGAGCATTCAAAAATAAGGTGGTACCCCTTAAAAGGGCTGTTTGGGAGGGCCTGGCTGATAGGGTTTAGTATTGGGTTCTTGTTTACCTGAAATTTCGCAAATCAAAGCCAGGAAGAGTAAAAACAATTGGAGAGCATTCAAAAATAAGGTGGTAGCCCTTAAAAGGACTGTTTGGGAGGGCCCGGCTGATAGAGTTTAGTATTGGGTTCTTGTTTACCTGAAATTTCGCAAATCAAAGCCAGGAAGAGTAAAAACAATTGGAAAGCATTCAAAAATAAGGTGGTAGCCCTTAAAAGGGCTGTTTGGGAGGGTCCGGCTGATAGGATTTAGTATTGGGTTCTTGTTTACCTGAAATTTCGCAAATCAAAGCCAGGAAGAGTAAAAGCAATTGGAGAGCATTCAAAAATAAGGTGGTAGTCCTTAAAAGGGCTGTTTGGGAGGGCCCGGCTGATAGGGTTTAGTATTGGGTTCTTGTTTACCTGAAATTTCGCAAATCAAAGCCAGGAAGAGTAAAAGCAATTGGAGAGCATTCAAAAATAGGGTGGTATTCCTTAAAAGGGCTGTTTGGGAGGGGCCGGCTGATAGGGTTTAGTATTGGGTTCTTGTTTACCTGAAATTTCGCAAATCAAAGCCAGGAAGAGTAAAAACAATTGGAGAGCATCCAAAAATAAGGTGGTAGCCCTTAAAAGGGCTGTTTGGGAGGGCCCGGCTGATAGGGTATAGTATTGGGTTCTTGTTTACCTGAAATTTCGCAAATCAGAGCCTGGAAGAGTAAAAATAATTGGAGAGCATTCAAAAATAAGGTGGTAGCCCTTAAAAGGGCTGTTTGGGAGGGCCCGGCTGATAGGGTTTAGTATTGGGTTCTTGTTTACCTGAAATTTCGCAAATCAAAGCCAGGAAGAGTAAAAGCAATTGGAGAGCATTCAAAAATAAGGTGGTAGCCCTTAAACGGGCTGTTTGGGAGGGCCCGACTGATAGGGGTTTAGTATTGTGTTCTTGTTTACCTGAAATTTCGCAAATCAAAGCCAGGAAGAGTAAAAGCAATTGGAGAGCATTCAAAAACAAGGTGGTAGCCCTTAAAAGGGCTGTGTGGGAGGGCCAGGCTGACAGGGTTTAGTATTGGGTTCTTGTTTACCTGAAATTTCGCAAATCAAAGCCAGGAAGAGTAAAAGCAATTGGAGAGCATTCAAAAATAAGGTGGTAGCCCTTAAAAGGGCTGTTTGGGAGGGCCCGGCTGATAGTGTTTAGTATTGGGTTCTTGTTTACCTGAAATTTCGCAAATCAAAGCCAGGAAGAGTAAAAGCAACTGAATAGCATTCAAAAATAGGGTGGTAGCCCTTAAAAGGGCTGTTTGGGAGGGCCCGGCTGATAGGGTTTAGTATTGGGTTCTTGTTTGCCTGAAATTTCGCAAATCAAAGCCAGGAAGAGTAAAAACAATCGGAGAGCATTCAAAAATAAGGGGGTAGCCCTTAAAAGGGCTGTTTGGGAGGGCCCGGCTGATAGGGTTTAGTATTGGGTTCTTGTTTACCTGAAATTTCGCAAATCAAAGCCAGGAAGAGTAAAAACAATTGGAGAGCATTCAAAAATAAGGTGGTAGCCCTTAAAAGGGCTTTTTGGGAGGGTCCGGCTGATTGGGCGCAAAAAGACAGGGGAAACCCCTCTTATTTGGAGCTTGTGTATTTTGTTACAGCTTTAGTGCCTTCACTAACAGCATACTTGGCAAGTTCTCCGGGTAGGAGCAGCCTCACAGCAGTTTGAACCTCTCTGCTAGTGATGGTGGACCTCTTGTTGTAGTGAGCTAGACGAGAGGCTTCCGCAGCAATCCTTTCAAAGATATCGTTGACAAAGCTATTCATGATGCTCATTGCCTTGCTAGAAAGACCAGTGTCGGGAAGCACTTGCTTGAGAACTTTGTAAATGTAAATGGCGTAGCTTTCCTTCCTCTTTCGTTTCCTTTTCTTATCAGTTTTACTAATATTTTTCTGCGCCTTACCAGCTTTCTTTGCTGCTTTTCCTGTCCTATCAATCCTATCCTAAGACCCTTGGGTATTTTTATATAAAAAGGAAGCTTTCAGATCAACATCTACAGAAACTGTTCATTTGGCATGTTTCAAGAACAAAAAGTACTGGGGTATGGCAACATGTCTCCAGAAGCTAATAGATTAGTCATAAAAACATGAGTTACCTCATTTTTACCCCACCATTCTCCAAGAAAAGCTCTTGGTAATCTTATGCCAAGATTATCTTTCAGAAGGAAACACTTTAATAACCAAGAGCTCACAATTAGTTGTGAGCTCTTGGTTATTCATGGTTATGCCCGTTTGAAAAGACCAAAATCAGCAAAACTTTGTACATAGCTTAGGGCTGTATTTGCCCCCATTACGGGTATTGGAAACCAATTGTAGGGTTGTAACTAGTATATTTTGAAAGACTGTAGAATTAGGAAACAAATGGTATTGCTCTTCTGTTGTTAAAATGGTTCTTTCAGAAAAAGAATCTTTGCAATGGTTACCAGACGATTTGCTCTTACTCCAGGCGTGTACACAGGAATTCAGATTATTTTTAGATGAAAGCTCTATCAGGGGAAAGGGACAAAAAAAAATTTCGAAACAACAATAAAAACACGGGTAATTTAAATGCAAACCCGAAGAAATTATCTAGATATCTTCATACATCCACCAGTTTTGAAAATTTTGCTCCTTTAGCATGCGTCTCCTCCCAAAGTGAATTGCAGTAGGCTATACCTTCTTGTGCCTTGGACCTTTTTAAAATATGGACTTAAAAATTTACCCTCAATTCTAAAACTTAATGGAATATCCTGCATCAGCTCCAAGAGCTGATTCGGTGGGCCCATGGTGTTATTATCCCCCCCCCACTCCAACATATACAAACTTGTAAATATAACCTTCATTTTCATTACACTAAAATATATTTAATAATAAAAGTGATGTAAGTTTTGTTACTTGATACTTGAGCCAAATATCCAAAGTCAAAATGATTATTGGCATTATGTCTGCCAAGTATTACATAAGAAATGTCAACAAGGGTATTAAATTCAATTCATGGTTTTGAAAAGTTAGCTAAAGCAAGCTGTACCGCAAACTACCCGAGACTTACTATTTTAATCACTATTCATACAAGGAATCCTGAACAGTGATTGTTAGTTGGCAAGATAAACGGATGTGATCGTCGTGGTTAAGGTAAAAGAAAACATAAATCAAATAATGTTCAATGGTTATGACTACGACCAAACCCTAACGAATCTGAAAAAAAAGGAATTACATAATAAGTACAGAATATCACGAGAAACATCGTAAATATCTGTTCCAGAGAGGTAGAGGTCGTCGCCCGCTTGAATAGAGTCCTCCAGGAACTTACGAGCCTAACATGACTAATTATGAGTGATTATTTACAGGCTGATTACTGGTAACTAATACCACCAAAAATATTGTCAATGACAATTCTCGTCAATCATTTACCAAATCCAGTAAGACGTTCCATGGATCAATGTTACATATATTTCACTGATAGTATATTATGTGTAGTATTTTCTTCTTTTGAGGATCCCTTTATTAACTTTCATAGTTAGAAGTTATAATTAATTAAATGACTTTGAAAACGAAAATTAATAAAACAGAGATAGAGGATGAGAGGGTGGAGATAAAAATAGTGACAGAGAGGTGGCGAGAAAGAGAGGGAAGAAGAACAGAGATGTGAGAGAGAGAGAGAGAGAGAGAGAGAGAGAGAGAGAGAGAGAGAGAGAGAGAGAGAGAGAGAGAGAGAGAGAGAGAGAGAGAGAGAGAGAGCAATAGAGAGAGGCTGTGTGCTAATTTTACTACTAATACTAACAATTTACTACAGCACCAAGCCACCTGAGGCCAACACAGCAACGGACGCATCTCTCTGCTCCCTCTGCTGCTTCTTCTCCATTACAGTCTATTAACAGCCTAGCTCTTCGCCCCCTCCCAAGCAGTTTTCCTTAAATCTTTCCCATTTCCCTTAAACTTTTCCTTTCCACACCCTCTTAACCCAACCAGGAACGACCTACTTTTTGGCTCGCCCTAAACGCTTGGCCGACAAGGACAACCTTTTTTATCAGCAGAACCTGCCCTAGCCATCTCAAGCTTTTTCATATTATAGCACTAGAAAGGGGATTGAACCACACTTTTCGTTAAACCTATTGGTTGAGATACGGTCAGTCAGTCAAGTACCCAAAAAAAATCCATAGGCAATTTCTCTTGAAAAACATCTAGCAAAACTTCCTCCGTTTTGTATTTTTGTCGTTTTTTTTGTAGCGCTCACGCTTCAAAACTATACTTGACCTCTGTCATCATTGTAGCTTCCGATATTCTAATCTTGATTCGCACAACCGTATAGTTAATTTGAGTTATTCAGATTTTGTATAAACCCAATGAACCCATGCTGCTTTATCCTCAATAGCAATTAAATTATTCTCATACGAACGTTTCGAATGTCTGACAAGATTTCTCATCCTCTTCATTCCATTTTTTAACATTCTGTTGACACCTTTAATGATGAGTAGCCCTCTGAACTAATAGAAATATTTCATAAGTAAAAAAAAATTAACATTCCACCTCTTATTGTCCATCGTTTTCTTTTGAGCAGTACAGTTACCCTCAGTTAGTATCAGGGAAAGATGTAGGGTTACAAGGGGATATGGGGGTATGTAGGGCACTTCCATAACAAAAAGAAACCGAAAATACTCCCTTACTGATCATAAACTGACTAATCCAGGCCATAAGTCCTATGGCACCCATGATTGTTCGATTCTTTTTATTATGGATAACCTTAATTAAAAACATAGAAACAAAACATAATTAGCACAAACATAGCTAGTTACATTCAAATTTCTTAAACCCTTTTACCCATTCTATGTACTGCCTCTAAAACTGGATATATCTTTCCACACCGGCTGGCGGATAAGCCGACAACACTGCCTCTCCATGAAGACCTTTTCTTTTCGGCAGATCAAACATCCTCCGGGGATGACCTTTGTCCGCGCAGCATTCTTCTCAAGGAGTCATCCGGGAAGTTTTTACTTTTGTCTACTTCTATTTATAGCCCTGTTCTCACGAACAGGTCTACCCCTGTTCTCACAAGGAAATGGGCAGCCATCCAGACCATTTGACGCATTTTACGCTATCAATTAATAATACTTCCATGTATCAACAGTGGCTGTTAAGTAATCCTGCGTATAGAGGCCCTTTTTTGTTTTATTGGTCTAGGTGATCTGGCTTGCTCCAAAGATGCGTCTAGAACAACTGTTTTCAGACCCATGTATTCAGGGGCGAATACAGGATTAATAATTTATTTGGGCCAAGTTCTACCAGAACTTAGATTCCCTCATTGATGTCTTTCGCCCATCCACCCCTATACCTAGTGCAACTAGAGCCTTCTTGAGTGGCACGTGCATAAAAACTATCATCTAGATCTGTTTCTGCTTGGACCCGAGTTCCAAACTGTTTAGGGAAAGCCCAAAATTATTTTACGTGTATTAGCACCGAGAGGAAGTTAGTATTTAAGAGTCTCAGCTGCATTTTTGAAACGTTCTACAATTTAGTTCTTCCTGGGCGTGTGATAACCTTGGAACTTGATGCTCAAGGGCACCATCAGGCTTAAGGAAACTCCCAATATACTTGAGCCCTTGAGCCTCCTCCAGAAAATCCATTCTGATTAAGAAAGCCATAACACATAACTTTTTATTTGTTTCTTTTTGTTCCTTTTCCCATTGATTATTTTTCTATTCACTTTTCTTATTCCATTTTTTACGTCTGTTTTATTTTCTAGAAATGTTAATTTGTGATTTTGTTACGAACAAAGTGCCTATCTATCTATGGTGATTAAATTAGTGTTTCTGCAAACCTATTAATAAGTTTAAAGTTTAATTTCTATCTCATGGTTTCTAAGTTCCTTTGAATTGTGTTTCGCAAGGAAGGGATAACTTCAAAAGCCTGGTATTCTCTCTTACTTGTTTATCTGGACTGATTGGCGAAACAAGATGTTTATTTTGTCTTTAAGCTACATAGAAATTACTAATACGCGTGGGAAAATACTGCCCCTTAATATTCCTGGAAATATTATGGTATTAGTTACCCTTTGGCACACATAAAACACAAAAGATTCAAAAGAAATTACTTAAATTAAATCCTTGACTTGACTACATATGCAAGGGATTGCCGACTAATTGCTACCTGGTGTGTGTTTTGGAGTGCCATTTTTTCCACCATGCGTGGCACACTGTTATCATACTATTCTTAATTAAACTATGCAAGACACAATTTCTACCAAGCATGGCACAGGTAAAACCCATTGGGCGCGGGTTTAGAAGAATTTTAGAGTTGACAATACCCAGAGCAACTATGCTTGAAGTGATATTTGTTGGTTTAGCTATTTTTATTAACTTCGTCTTGTTACAACATTGACCCAAAAAAGGACATTTAGTCAATTATTTTCTTGTCAGGATTTTTTGTAGTAAATATCCCATATGAATTACTCCTCGTTTCATCAATAATTTTGAACGTAAAAAGCATACACCTAGTAATTTCAAAAAACGAAACTTGACTCTCTTTTTCTTTATTAAATAAAAAAAACAAGTTTTTTTAACTGAAAGTAAGGAGCGACATTAAAACTTAAAACGAACAGAAATTACTTCGTATACGAAAGAGGCTGCTTCCTCATCAACGCCCCGCTTTTTACGCTAAAGTTTGACTCTGTTTCTCAATTCTTCTTTTTAAAACAGTAAAAAAAAAAAAAAAAAAAAAAAAAACAAATAAACACGCATCCGTGATCTGCCTTCTGGCAAAACATACAAAATTCCACATTTTTGTAGATAGGAGCTTGACACCTCTACAGTAGGGTTCTCTGATACGCTGAATCTGATGGTGTGATTTTCGTTAACATTCTATGAATTCTATGGGGCGTTTCCCCCTATTTTCTAAAATAACGCAAATTTTCTCTGGCTCGTAACTTTTGATGGGTAAGACTAAACTTGATGAAACTTATATATTTAAAATCAGCATTAAAATGCGATTCTTTTGATGTAGGTATTGGTATCAAAATTCCATTTTTTAGAGTTTTGGTTACTGTTGAGCCGGGTCGCTCCTTACTACAGTTCGTTACCACGAACTGTTTGATAAACATGAAAAACACGACATAAAGACAAATTAGAAACATAAGTTGTCAGTTTCTACATTATCCTTTGAAAATCTGTGTTGCGGGAAAATATTTCTTTTCTTGATTGGTTCGCTAGCTAGGAGACGAACCTACCATTTACTGCACCTTCCGAACATATTTATCGCTACCCTTGTAGATGGTTTTTGGTCCCCCTCCAACTAACGGGGCTGCGTATTGCCCTTGGCTATATACAGAAGTTTTTTATTTTGTTTTCTTTTGTATTTTTTGTTTTAATGTTTTTTTTGGCAATATGAACCAATCATTGATAAGAAATAAGCACAAAAGATTATACAAATCCACAAAATCATTAAGCTCCTATACATAGCCTGCTGCTGGATCCAGCCCCATTAAGAAGGGGAGACAAGGACGAAGTTACGAGGGCAGTGATTAGTATATTTGAAAATAGCATCAAATAGTACATCGTACTGTTTCACTCTCTCGATCGCTTTCGCACTGTCAAGCCGACGAAATCGTTAAGATGAAGTTTTAAAAGATTTACTTTCATTGTCCTAAGAGATTTACCAAAGACTAGGTAAACCAAACAAGGTAAACAATTCTATCTCCAACCCCACCAAGAAAGCAAAAGATAATTAATTGTCGCAGTAACCAGAAAGGGAAACAGTCCTTTTTTATAGATACGCTTCTCAAGAGCAGAAATAAAAATTAAGTAAAAAAATAAATAAAATTAAAATTTGTATTACATAATTCTCACTATGCTATCGGTTTTACTTAGTACCTATAGTCAGCCCTTAAGGTGGCTTATTTGAATAGATATGTAGGCCAAGGAGATTAAGTTCTTCCCCCTTATGAAGCCAGAATTTATGTATATATAGCCCTCAACTCAAGTAATATCATCAAAAAAGCCTCACCAGACCTTTTATTTCGATGGAATCCATTTAAATATGCAGACACATTATAAATCACCATTTCACAGTATATTGCCTCGTCCTTAAGCCCTTTCTTCCCTTACAAGTCGTTTTGCGGCTACTTTCAAGTAATGGCGTGGTAATGCCTTTCTTTCAGGCTTCTGCTAAACAAAGAGGGTCCAAAGGGGGATGAGACGTAAACTTATCCTTACACATCTTTGGGAGAAGAGCACGAGAGCGAGAACCGCTAATTTTGCGGAAACGGGGTTGACGCATCCGTCAGGTGTGACCGAGTCGCTGAATTTGCTGGAGATGGATATTGGTTGGAATTGCTTATAGAATATTAAGGCTTTTGAAGGTTATGACGTTTGAGATTCTATGAAGGTAGGTAGTTCTTTTAATTCGGCGGAGGTATTTAGTTTTCTAATGCTGCGAGTCGACACGGGTCATCTACGTACAGCGTCTAACTCCTACAAGGGTAGATTGCAACAGGAGAGGGGTAGGAACCAAAGTATCAAAAAGTCATGGCCTAAGAAGCAAGGACGGATTTTGTTTACCTTATGGCATAAAAGCTTTAAAACCGCAACTCGCAAGGGTGAGCCACCCTTCATAGCCTTTGAGCGGCTGTTACCGCTGTTGATCAGACTGCCAAGATCGGAGAACTTGTTAGCCCACTGAATCTTCTCTTTTTTTAAGTTTCAGGACTGACTGAATTACTTTTTGCAGCTTTTATGAGCAGCACGTAACAAGGAGGTCAACTGTACATCGTATGGCATTTGATATAATTGGAATTTCGGACTACAGTAGGACTCAACTCGCTATTTACTATGTGGGCACCCAAGTGTTCACGCCAACAGAAAATTATTTATATATTTGTTTTTACTTTTTAATATCTGTGGTTTGTTTTAAGTGCCCCATTAGAGAACAAATGGTATTAGACCACTAATGAATCCAAAAAGCGTTAATCTACCGAAAGTGAAATTTACCTTGGCGTCGTCATCCATTGCCAAGAAAAAAGCTTGCACCCTTGTTTTGTCATATGAATGCTCTATTTCCAATTATAGCCGAAGACTTACTCTATTCAAGGATGGTGCATTGGGCTATTCCTGAGGTGCAAATATTTACAAGATATACGAAAAAATGGAGACATTCACCCTTTAGTTGGATGAAGAGGGTTTTGGTATCCCAACGGAAATTATTTGATCCTATGACCCACCCAAACAAAAGATAATTGATAGTGTCTAATTCCGAATATACTTTGAACTACAAGTTGTTTTGGTTATAATCAGACAATGATGATGCAGTAAGGCCATCAAAATCAAATCATTCAAAGTTTTTCCTGGGTTAATCTGTTTTATGGACGCCGTCATTGCAGGTTCCAGCATTAATCCTTAGTCATACAACCATAAGGAAAGAGTGTAAAGATATAACAATAATATGCTTTGGTATTATTTTTCCATGTATTGTTATTCTAAAAGGGAAACCATCTGATAATGTGTACTCCAATCGTCTTTTTAATGATAATTGTGCAGATCTACTATTGCCGGGACAAATTTTAATCTTCTCCAAAAATTTTGGTATCAAAAAAGACGGGTATATCCTCTCCACAGTAGTACTATATCTTGTAGTAATATTAACAAAATATAGATGATAGCCATTACTAGATATGCTGAAATTACAATGTATGGCGTATTGAATCACAGCCTATGATAATATAGTATACTAACATTGCCATATTCGGTATGTCGAAGTTCACGATGGTGAAGTCAATCATTAGTCTATTACTGATATGGTGCCATTCCCATACTGACATTGCCATATTCCGTCTATTGACAGTTCACCGTGGTAAAGTTAATCCTTAGTCAATTACAGATATGATGCCATTGCCATACTGATATTACCATACATAGTCTATTGAAGTTCATCGTTTTGAAGTAGCTCATTATTCAATTATTGATATGGTGCAGCAACACCACTAACTGCAAGAGCTAGGCTTAGCAATAAATTCCTTAAAAAATTGTTGATTTAGGGGGCTTATAAACTAAATGCTATTTTTTCAGAAAATTGTCGCCAAGTCACGAAAAAAGTTATATTGAATTAGGTAAAAATGACCTTTTGTGCTATGCCCTTACCATCACCTCATCCACCTATATAGTTGGAGTGTTATTGTTAAACTTGTACGTTGTTCTTTTTGTTTTGTTTTTTTCTCTCACTCCACTTCCTTCTTCCTAAATAGTGGGTAATAAATACATTACATTTTGTATTAAAATTTTAAACGAGTTCAAATTCATCAGAACAAAGTGGTTTGACTTACTGGTGGATGCCTTAAGAAGGATAATGACACTGAGGGTTGTTTTAACAAACACAATTTGCTTAGATAAATTCTTAGACCACAACTTCATTAATTAGCCCCTTTGTCTCTCATAAATCTCAAATTGCTCAAATTCCTATGGTTTGAAATTCTCTCTCCGAGAGTGGCGGACCCCCTAGTTTATTTAAGAGAAAAATTTATTTAACTATATTAAAGTGAAAAACTCTCCTTTGGGTCTTGGATCATAGATGTTTTTGTTTTCTTCTTCTTTTTTTATTATTTTCCTTTTTTCTTTTTTCTGGCTATTAGTATTTTATGCCATATTTATTTTTATTTTCATGAGAGAGTTTGGTCATAATTTGGTTGTTTTTTTTCTTTTTTGTTTGTTTTGTTGGTTTTTTAAGTGTTTGTTATATATGTGGTCGACAGGATGGCTGGTCCCCATCCCCCCATTACACTTACTGGCTGAAGGGCCTTGAGACAAAGATCAGCACCGCCTGTTTCCACCTTAAGCGTCTAGTGCTGCATCCTTTACCCTAACCTTATATAGGTGTTTACCTAGTATCAGGTGCTTTTATGTCTTTTTTTGGGCAGCCACTTGGATTAATGCTATGTCTTATTTCATTTAAAGGCAGTCAACTACCACCAATACTGATAAGCCATCACGGCACAAAGCCACTACAGCCTAACCAATCTGAACAAAATACTCTTCCGTATCCTCCTGTATTTTTCTCCCACCCCTAGATTTCAAAAACTGTATTTTGCCCTCTCTACTTTATTTTCAGGGATTGGTACGACGGCGTACCCCTCTGTTTAAAGCTACACTCTTCACTCTCTCCCATGAAATTTCTACCTTCATTTGATATTTAACAATAATAATAATGTATCTATAGCCCACTATTTAGGAAGAAGGGAGTGGGGTGAGAGAAAAAATAAAACTTCTTTTGATATTTAATAATAATAATAATTTATCTATAACCCACTATTTAGGAAGAAGGGAGCGGAGTGAGAGAAAAAAGAGACAGAAAGAACAACGTACATGTTTAACAATAACACATTAACTATATAAGTGGATGAGGCGATGGTAAGGGCCTAGCACAAAAGGGGCATTTTTACCTAACTCGATAAGACTTATCCGTTAACTCCTTGTGTCATTTCATGCTTATCAAACTATCTGAGGAATCAGTTCGTGTTTCTTATTTCTTTGGTCATGGACACTGCTGAGGACAGAAAGTTTTGTCCAGTTGAGGTTCTGGCTCTCTTGCACCCGGTGTATCTCTTGGACCCAAAATCTTGCGCTCAAGTTTAACAATAGCCCATTATAATGGCGGATGAGGTGATGGTAGGGCCCTAGCGAGGTACTTAAGTATTAAACGTGAAACACTCAAGAGGTGAAGTTTGATTAATGCTAATGAAATATAGTAGAGGATTTGAGTAGAGAGGATTTGAAGGCATATATGTATTGGAGGGGAAATGGATTTTTGGTTGGAGAGAAAAGAAAGTATCAAGAGAGAAAAGGGGAGAAAGTAGAATCTATTGCTTGTCCTATGTGGGGATCTCAGGATGAAAGTTTGATAGATTTTTTGTGTGAGTGTGTCGAATGGAATGAATGGAGGCGAGAGATATGTGGTAAAGAAAAATTGAATGAGGTAAGGACGGTAGATAGGATGAAAGAGTCGAATTTTATTAGTATTAAAAGAGTAGCAAGGCTTGTTAGGACTGCAGCTGCACGTCGTGAGCGTTTTCTTTAAATAGTATTAATTTATTTCAGTTTAATTTGTTGCTTTGTTTTTTATGTAAAATTCCTATAGCCCACGGGCATTTTCTAGAATTATTATTATTATTATTATTATTATTATTATTATTATTATTATTATTATTATTATTATTATTATTATTATTATTATTATTATTATTATTATTATTATTATTATTATTATTATTATTATTATTATTATTATTATTATTATTATTATACCTAAGTAAGATAAAAATATAATAGTTTAGAAACAAATTTGGGCTATAAATTTGCACAGTAGGGGGGAGGGATAAAGCATGGCATATATTAAATACATAACCTAAACAAATCTATTCTAACCTAACCTGACCGAAATATCAACTAAATATTTAATTAAAATATAGCTATTCATGGTCAGACACTATATTCTATCACCATGCATTGCAAACTAACTGGGATGAAAACTGGGTTAGTCTCAAGTGTTTCTCGTATAATACGTAAGTATCCCTGGCACAAAAGGAGCATTCTAACTTAATATGTGACTCAAACGATTGAAGAATAAAATAACATATGTGGCATGGTACTTTCTAACAAGCCTTCAGTTCTGATAAGACCTAGGAATAAGAACAATAAATTTGCAGTATTGAAAATCATCAATTCGCATACTCTAAAAACATTACTATTGAGGATTGCGTGATGATAAGCGTAAAACAAAACAGAATGATCACAATAGCTCAAGAAAAGCCTTGCCAAGGCTCTCCGTTTGTAACAGCCATGATTCGCAACAATTTTAGAATAGTTAATCTTTAATTCTGTTTTAATATCAACAATAGTCTGATGCCTAATAGAATTAATAGTACTACAAACAGTTAAACCTAACCAACGACCCCGATCCGTAAGGTCTCTTCCAAACTGATTCGAAAATATCTTGCTTTTTCTTGGACCATAGCCAGATTGGCCAATACCAAGATTTTTGGCAACATACGAATTGTTAGATGTGACGGAAGCAAATTTTTCTTACAGCATGTTTTTTTTTTTATTCAATCATTCAAATAAGTCTCTAATATAATCCTCGGAAACATCCCCTCGAAAAACATTATCCTCCAAGGGGGGGGCCTTGTTCTAGAGGTAGCCTACGTATATAATGTCGTACATCATGTTATATACCATGTTATATTTCATCAGATATTTGAATCTTGATTAGTTATCAATGATACTATTTCTTACATTAAAGTCTCACAATTAAGACTACTATTTATATGGGCATTTCAGGTTCCTAGGGGTTCCCTCCCCCCTAGAAGAACCATTCACCTCGAAGACATAACATATGTTTATCTACCTTTCGAAGTGTCCGCAGCTCAGAGCAATACTTGATCTATTGACATTATAGTGGTTTCTAGTATTCTAATCTTTGCTGTAAGACTGATCTTCTAATTTTAACAAACCCCCGTTTCGAATAAAAAGATAATTAATACAGCTACCGCGCGAAGTTATAGTCAGTTTTCTCATTACTTTACCCTGTCTCTTCATTCTCCTTGAATCTTATGTCAAGCGAGTTGTATTAATTTTAACAATCGCACCATCAACTCTCATACCCCAATGTTGATTTAGTTCAGCAACATACTTCTGCAAATAAAATTTTGATAACATTTTTTTTCGACGGATCTTTAGGTAATATTCTCGACGGGTCTCTTTCATCTGTTCTTCAGAATTTTTGTTAATGTCAAGAAAATATGCAGTCTGGCTAAGGGAAAAGGCTGAATTTCCCCTCTCCTTGAACCCATTACAGCTTTTTATGTGTCATTTTATTTTAACAAAAAAAAATTATCTTGGAAAATTATCACCATGATTGAAGTCTAGGAAATCACCTGACAGAAAACTTAATATTTTTAGCTTACTATTTGATTTTAAACTAAATAGTACTTGTACAATGTTGAAAATCGACGAAAATTAACTTGTAATGAGTGAAAATTAACGAGGTGAAAATTACTTACTATTCACAGGTTAGGGTTCTTCTTCGAAGGAAAACAAAATGATGGGGCGATTTGATTTGGGGGTTTTAGAAATACACCAATTAGTCGAATCGCAGATGTCCATGGAGGGTCTATTGAGTAACAACCAAACGGACCCTAGCACTGTAAAGTTCCTGGAAATAATTATAAACTGTCAATGTCATCAAAAAAACACAATAAACAGTTTATATGGACTTTTATGACAACGTTTATCTAACCTCTTTTTATTACGAAAATGTAAAGTGTGTCAAGAGTGAAGTATGCGTGTACGCACTGAAAGCTCCTTAGCAGCATTTTAAACTAAAAACTTAAAAAAAAAAACACTCGAGCATTAAACTCCAGAATAAAAATTAAAATTTATGACAGAAAGCAATCTCGCCGTGAAACTATAAAATCACATCGAAGACCCGGGAATTTTTATCATTTTTTTTTTTTAAATATAACCATAGTTTACGATAATAATTGTGAATTAATAACATGATTAGTGAAGTATTTCTGCTTAAAATGAAAATACAACTCAGGACATCCCGCATTATCAATTGACTAAAGCCATATAGAGGAGGGGATTCATTAGGGCCCAAACTTTAACAAACCTCAATTTCAAATTTTGTATATACTTTCATGAATCATTCAAAAACACTTTCACTTTTAAGCAGAATTTTATAAGGTTTTCAAACGTTAGTCTTGACCTGATTAGCTTCAACGAAACCTCAACCTGGAGTAGCCTATGTAGGGTGACTTTCTATTTTTTTTTTTTTTTTTTATTTCTCTTAAAATTCCCCCTGAAACCCACTCCCGTGCCCATACCACCTTAGCCTTGGTTTATTATTTTATTTAGCTTCTATTAAATTTTTGTATCGGTAACATAATGACAATTGACAAACCCTATCTTTTCTCTGGAAAATAGAGATATTGAGGGGTTAGAAACTTCCTAAAAAGGTGTACATCAGGTGAAGTACCCTCTGCGTGATGGAAGTATGTCCCGTGCGGCATAGATTTGCCCAAACGTGTAGTGAAAAGCCCCTGTAGGTGAAAGTGTACCATATGGGCTATGGCGGAGCAAGTGGTGTTCTCAGATCTATACCAGGCGGTAGAAATGCTACCTCATCGATTATAACATTTTCTGTGCATAATCTTTGGGTGGTTCAAACACAATGGACGCCTTATATAATTTGCAATCATATTTTATAATTTTGTAGATTGCATTCTTACAGGTTATTGCTACATAGGCTATATGCTTTATATGCTGTATTTTTATTATCACAGGGCTAGGTAGTGTTATGTAAATACATAAGGTAAAAAGTAGCAAGTTAAAAAAAAAGCAATATGAGATATTTTCCATTAATATTATACCACTATTTACTCGTGAATTCAAGCTGTTTCAGTTTATGGTGTTGAGTTGGAACAAAAGAGTGAAGTGTGACAAAATGTATGGGAAATATGTAGTTTTGGGGGGTTTGAAAATCTTTTTTTTCGGGGGCAGGGGTGGGAGTTATTTGATTTGCATATAAAAGGGGCTGGGGGTAAAGTAAAGGGAAGCGCTTTTAGGAATAATATAAGCAAGTATTTTATGATTAGTTATATCATTCCTAAAAGTATTTCACTTTTTTTACCTCTCCCCCCTCCCACCCTAATGAACAAATATGAAGCGCAAATTATACATGTCCATGCATAGGTGCCTGATTGCTTGCTTTCGCTCCATTATATATTTCTGAAACGCAGTTAGAACTTTCCTGGAAGAAAATTGGTGAAGGAAAAAATAAAGGGATGGAGGAAAAAATTCTTCAGAACCCCTGGAAACAAATTATAAGTGCAATAAATAAGAAACTATGGCTAAATAGTAAAAACTGTGACATTTTGATGGGCTAGAATATTAGTGCTGAACCTGTTCTCCCAAAGGAAACTCTATAAAATAAAAAATAAAAGTCTTGCTAATTTAATTCTTTAAGGCGTACCCACGAATCTTACACTCCATCCTGCCCGCCCCCACTCCAAAGGTCAAATATATATCCCAAAATGTATATACAGAATAAATTTTCCGTAAGAAATTCTTTCCTTCGAATTGTTTTAACGGCTAACGAGCGATAAAGCAGCAAATTCAGCCCAAGGAAGTTTTATTGCATATTTGCAATTCGGAGTAAATATTTGACCATTAAGGGAGGAAGGAGTTTATTGGTACGTCTCAAAGGACGATATTACCAGTGGTGCAGCTAGATGGGGTAAGAGAGATGGGTTTTCCTGGGCACAGCATCATGGTTAGTTGAACTGAGGTTATTTTGTAAATATTATGATGTGCTAATATTGCGGTGGTGATGGTGCGGAGTTTAGAGGAGGGAAAAATAAATATTATCTTCGGGTGCTGAAAAACTTAGCTACAACAGTACTAAACCGGGCTCAGGCCTGAATGCCCCCTCTCTAAATTGGTCAGAGTTTTTTCTATTATTACTTGAGCATATCCAAAAGAAGTCCTTACTTTCAGGGTCAGGTACAACACCAACAATACTTCTGCCAATCCATTCTGTAACATTATACAAAACATGAGTAGGGGTATCGGTTAATCCTTTAGAAAAGCACAGCAAAATTACAATAAAATCAACTATTCGCCGCATAATCTCTTTTTTCTCTTTAAGATCATAGTTCTTTGGCACTTGGAGGTTCTTATCTTAAAAAACAAGAAATTTGGACAAAATAAATCTAAGCTTCAGTCATCCTTGAGGAACTAGTTTTTGAAGCATAAATTTAGCTAATGAGCAGACAACGTTTTAAAGAAGGTTTCCCCTTTGTACAATAATTACGATGTGGGCTGGGTTGTTTTTATTTACGGTCTCTGAACCTGAAAAATAAAAAGTCATACTAATGGGACTGCATAGAAAAAAAAGCGTTTCTTTTTCAAGGCTTTCTTAACTCTCCTGTTTCTATGGTTTTCCATTACTTTTTACGCCGATTGTCAAAATTGTTTCCTGGTTAACAGATTGGGGTCTGTAGTATCCGGCAGTCAAGGACATTAATATTTAAAGGTTAGATTTAATCACGCATATTTTTTGTTCATGAAGATTTTTTGGAATACATCCAAAGACATACAATATACATATACATATATAATATATATGTATACATATATATATATATATATATATATATATATATATATATATATATATATATATATATATATATATATATACATATATATATATATATATATATATATATATATATATATATATATATATGTATATATATATATATATATATATATATATATATATATATATATATATATATATATATATATATATATATATATATATATATATATTATATATATATAAAGCTGATGCGAAAAAACCTAAATTTGTTTGTCAAAAGCTTCTTCTAGAAAAAACAACGA
This sequence comes from Artemia franciscana, assembly GCF_032884065.1. Lineage (NCBI taxonomy): Eukaryota > Metazoa > Arthropoda > Branchiopoda > Anostraca > Artemiidae > Artemia > Artemia franciscana. The sequence continues at coordinate 36,709,710 of NC_088863.1, forward strand.
TAGAACTGTAATATCAACCGATGAGCCTATAGCCAAGAAGGTTGCCCACTCTGCAATGCAGGGCACACCTCGGGGTGCTAATGGTTCTCCTTCGACTAGCACGCTTTAGCCACATAGCGTACAAAAGTTTCGAAAGCGGGTTGCTTCTTGCCTAGAATTAAATGAAAAAACAAGTTTTTTTTAACTGAAAGTAAGGAGCGAAATTAAAACTTAAAACGAACAGAAATTACTCCGTATATGAAAGGGGCTTTTCCTCGTTAACCCCCCGCTCTTTATGCTAAAGTTTGACCCTTTCTGTTACTCTACTTTTTAAAGCAGTAAAAAACTTTAGCGTAAAGAGCGGGGGGTTAAGTAGGAAAAGCCCCTTTCATATACGGAGTAATTTCTGTTCGTTTGAAGTTTTAATCTCGCTCCTTAATTTCAGTTAAAAAACTTGTTTTTTTAATTTAATTTCTGACCGTTTTTTAATTAAGGCAAGTTTTGATTTTGGCTATCCGCACATAAATAATAAAACCGAAATTTACATATTAATTTCTTTGGCTAAATGGCTTTCTCATAGTTTTATTCAGAAGGTTTTGAGAAAAAGGAGCGGGGGAGGAGGCCTAGTTGCCCTCCAATTTTTTGACTACTTAAAAAGTCAACCAGAACTTTTAATTTCTTACGAACGTTTTCATTAGTAAAAATATGAAGTACCTTTATTTTTATAAAAAATAAGATAATTAAAAAAGCAGTAACATGAAGTACCTTTATTTTTAAATTAAGAAGAAAGAGCTTGACCTAGGAGAAAAAAGAATATTCATTGATTTTTGTTTACATAGGTCAGATACTCAAATTTAAACATTAAAGAAAGTTGGCTTGGAAAGTAACTGTCCATCCAATGACACGAAGTATATACCCGCTGTAATCCTAGATTAACTCACCCAAGGCGACATAAATAGCGCCTCTGGAGTAATTCAGCCCATCAGATCAAGCACTTTCTACGAGATATTCTATTCTCGTCTATTCAAAGCCCTCCAAACACTCCGTGATGCTCAAACCAATAGTCAAATTTATATCTATAATTTGCTATTCTTTCATCACATCTAAAAGGAGAGTTCCCAATCTTAAAAATGGCGTGTGTAAATCTTTTTTTTAATTTGATTATTTTAAATTAAATTATTTTTTAAATTATTTAAATTTTTATAATTATTTAGATTATTTGTTACTTTTCTCTTCAAGTTCTTCAAGTTCAGGTTTCGCACGAAATAAAATATAATGAAAATGTGACTTTTCCAATAGCAACAGGCAGATTATTTTACCTTAGCTAAATCTTTAATTGAGACACAATCCCCCCATCTATCTGACAGCGAAGTATCTCATATCATCACCATTACCATTACTACCGATTTTACCACTTATTTGAAAACTGCGTTTGCTGTATCACAGTACAATTTGTTTTGCTTGTAGTAATTTGATTCCAAAACCACGAGGTCAGTTGTTTTAACGAGTATTAACTTTAAGGATACACACAGGGGAGGGGCTCAAAATTTGATCCCAGAAATGTCTTTATTTTGGTGTTCTCATCATAATGTTTTCCATAATTTGCATATTGTTCGCCATATTTCTTTTTTAGAAGGCCACCCCAACGCCTCCCCCCCAATAAAATAGATTTTGTACAATTTTGTTCCTCATCCTCCCCTGGACATTGTCAAAATTTATCTTCTTCTTTTTCTGGAATTATGGATTGAGATATTTACGAATGAAAATATAACATTCGGTAAAATATTTACAGACATTGCATTAGCGCTGATACCAAGATAATTACAACTGCCTTAATTTATTTGGATGACTTCACCAAATAGTCAAAGACCAACTTCTTTTAAATTGTTGTCTCGATAACATGATGACAATTGACAAAGCAAATGATCTTGGGGCTGTCAACTTTCAAAGATCTTTTACATCGTGGTGCAACCAATACACGGTGGAGCTACACTGTGTGTGGAGCAAACTTTTCCGAGCACGCCTTGAAGAGGAGCCGCCTGGTATGGCAGAACAAGTGGTGTTTAGAGATGTATACCAGGCGGTGGGGAATATGCAGCCTCTCCGTAATACATGCCCAAGTGAAGAGCAAAGTGAACTATATGTATTCGTTATAACGATAATTATAGAACACAATAATTTGTGTTCGTTTTAAGTTTTAATGTTGCTCCTTACTTTCAGCTGAAAAAAGTTGATTTTTCTAATTTGATTCCTGATCTTTTTTCAAATTATGACCGGAAATCTACCTCCCCCTCCATGAGGCTTCCAAACTATGAAAAACTTCCCTATGCAAAATCTCTCTACTTAAATCCCCCACGAAAAAAATCCTCGGAAAATCCTATCCTCGCTGAGAATTCCCCCAGGAAAATTTCCTTCAGAGAATTCTTCCTGAATGACTCTCATTACTTTCTTTCGACAAATACTTTTTCTTCTATAATTTCTGATCAATTTTCAAACCCTCTGAAACCCCCCTGTCCTCCTCAAAAGTTTTTCTCGAAGTTCCCCTCTATGAAGAGATTTTCCCTGCGTGAAAATTTACTATGGGATTTTCTCCCATTGGAAATTCCCCCATGGAAAAATCCACCCATACAATTCCAACCCAGCAGAAAATTTCCCCAGGACATATCAACATGTAAAGTTGAGTCACCAAAGACAAAGTATGAAGAGTAAAACGAATTCTTTATATAATCTCTGTTAATTTTTCCGTGTATAATTTCCCCAGGTAAGATTTCCCTAGGAAATTTCCCCCATTAATTTCCTTATTTCATGTGAAGTTTTCTATGTGGATATTGCACCCACAGACCACCTTCTTCCAAAAAATATCTGCATAATTATCAATAACCAATACTATATGTTAACAATGGACAAATTTGATTTCCTAGGGCATGTGGGTGTTTATGTCATTCTTAGAGGAACAGACATTTAACTTTTCAATTATGCTGAATAAATGATTATCTTAAAATTTTTATCAGATATCTTTGGAAAAAATAGCCTAGGTGGGGGAGGGCTAGTTGCTCTCAAATCTTTTTGATGACTTTAAAAGGTCGTTAAAACTTACAATTTCCGTTTGACTAAGCCCTCTCATGGACGTACAACAGCAAATTCATACTATATAAATTCATTGCGCATATAGAACACAGGATATTTGATCATTAAGGGGAGGGGGAGTAAAGTTTATGGGCATGCCTTAGGAAATGATATTAGTAAGTATTCTAGAACGTTTTTCAGACCTTAATAGCGTCTTATTTTGGAGAATGGGATGCAGCACTAACACGCAGCTGAGACTTGTAAAAACCCTTTACACCAAGGGCATACCTCCAGCATATTTATTGGAGGGGCCAACATCCGGAGAGTCAAGGGGCAGGGGTTACATAAGAAAATTCTAAAAATGATTGGAGGGCAACTACACCCTTTCCCACCCTCCTCAAACGACACCACTGCTCCCTGTCTGTGCTGGAGTTTTTTCAGACTCGAGGATATTGAAAAAAAATACTTACTTTCAGGGTCAGGTACAAAGCCGGTAATACTTCTGCCAATCCACTCAACTTCTGCTAATACTTCCCACCACTCCACTTCTGTCTAGCTAATCCCTTAGAAAAGCACAGAAAAATTACGACAAAATGAACTATTCGCACCATCGCCCCTTTTTTCTCTTTAAGATCATAGTTCTTTGGCACTTGAAGTTCTGATCTTAAAACAAGGAATCTGGACAAAATAAATCTAAACTACAGTCATCCTTGAGGAACTAGTTTTTGAAGCATAAATTTAGCTAATGACTAAATACCTTTTTAAAATAGGTTTCGGCTTTGCACGATAATTACGATGTGGGTCAGGTTGTTTTTATAAACGGTCTCTGAACCTAAAAAAAAAACAAAACAAATGGGACTGCATAGAAAAAAATCGGTTAATTTCAAGGCTTTCTTATCTGTCCTATTTCTGTGGTTTTAAGGTTCTTTTTATGACGACTGTCATAGTTTTTTCCTAGTTATTAGATTGGGATCTCTAGTATTCGGCAGTCAAGGGCATTTTTATGTAAAGCATAGGCCTAATCCCTCATTTTTGTTTTATTCATTAACACTTTTTGGAATTGTTTTTTAGCAAACATTTGGTAGAACTGTAATGTCATCCTACTGCTTTGTAACCCACGCATAAAAAGTGGCACCAGAGCCATCATTTTCAGAAACTGAATAAGCGAGTCAAAGTTCTAACCACGTGTCTCATGGAATCTTAATGGTAAATCAATATATTTTTTCCCCATTTTCTGTCATTCCTCTTTATTTTTCAAGCAGAACTTTCTTTTTACATAAAATAAAATATGACTATTTCTAGATGTGTTAATCTCAGTTAAAGCTGTAATCATTCTTATGATGGAATAGTATGAGGCGAAGTGCCTAACGATTTTAGGAAAACCTTAATTAAACCTTAATTTCATGAAAGTAGTTTTATTTAGATATATTTGCAGTTGTAAGCAGTTGCAGTCACAACCAGTTTCATTTGCAGCCGCAATTGTAGTAGTAGTAGTAGTGGCCCTGAAAGTTTCAAGTGAATACCCTTACCCGTTCTTGCGGTATTGTAGATATATCTTTTTTATAACTTGGTTGTAGATAGTTGTTTTGATTTAGCTTAACATACGCCTCAACAATTCCCGAAATTTCGTCTCAATAACCTTAGCCTTTCCAGAGCTACCCAGAATCTAACATTCCCCCTTTTCTGAATGATAAGTCCTGTGTGTGAAAAATGGGTAAATTGCATAATTTATATTCTTTGTCTAGGGGGCACGGCATTCCCAGAGGTAGGCTATAGTAACTAGATGTTGTGACTATTTTGAATAAAACGGCTTATTAAGACTTCAATCAGTGATGAAGGGGGCATCTAAAAGGGGCAAGAAGGGGAAAGAGGTGGATTGCCCTCTATTCCTCTTTCAACATACCTCTCAACATTTATTTGAAATTTAAACGTAATACCCTTAGCCGTTCCTTAGACATTCTGTTGTGTAATATTAGACAAAGCTTCAACTTAGAATTCATATTGATTATATAAATGACAATATAACTAAAGTACTGAATGAATGAAAACAAAATGTGAATAATGTTTTCTTAGAGAATAAATTAAAAAGATCATGAATGAATAATTAAAAATTGAAGGGGAAGGTATAAAAAAAAATTTTTGGATACTTTTAAATATGACTGATTAAATCATATGAATAATTCCATGTGAATTGGCATTCAAATCTCTATCTAGACAAATCAATTTCAATTTAAAACTGAAAACAAACGTTAAAACGGTCAAAATCAATGATTTTAAGAAAAATATATTACAACACAAGCTATCCTTTATCCTCGAGTCCTCTACTATCTACGTCTTTACCAGCATATTAATTTGCAGCATATGAGAATTAGGGTAAGGAGAAAATGTATTTTTTTTAATCTAAGGGGACCGATTTTTTTATTTCTTTTTAATAAAAGAGCTAAAAAAAAGTTATTTTACAAAATCTAATGGGAGGTGGCAGAAAAATCTAGGAGGACACATGCCCTCCCAATTGATTCTGATTCAACGATCCAACGACAATGCTCTCATAATCACTGAAGTTTTGTCCATTGACCTAATCTCTTCTCCTTCGATCTGTGTCAAAAACTTACTCTGAGGTAGGGATGCACGAAAATAAAGCGCAACGAGATCTTCGGCTCGAAAACACGCACGGACAAGCACCACAGAGAATCCCCAATGAAAATATTCGGCAAAGAAATCTGCGATTGGAATGAATGGGACAAGGATAATCACATCAAATAATAAATGAAATTTGCGGCCGCGAGAGAAGCATCAGTGAGAACAACGAGTACCAAGAGAAAACAATTCCTATGAAATGGATAATTCTTTGATTTGTTAATTGGACCTTTGCATAGACATACTTTTAGCTTAATTTTGTTGCTTCTCCACCCACGCTTCTTTTTTTCAAATTCGAAGCCCACTACAACCAAAAACTGCAAATGTGTATTTGAAGGACTTTTCCATTAAAATTTGAATTTCCAATTTTTCCAAATTTATAAGATATTGTTCCGTAAATTTTTCTTAACCGATTCAAATAATTAATTTCACTTTCACTTTACCTGGTATTTTTAAGAAAGAAAAACCCTACCAACAAAGACCTGCCGGCATATGCCAACCATCAGATGTTTAAATTCCCTTCAAAATCTTAAAAAAAACAAACTTTACTATAAAAAAAAACTTTACTATCCAGGATTTTAGTTAGGGGGTGCTTTTTTCGGAGGGGGGCTTATAAATTTTCTTAAAAACACACCACAAATTTGATTATACGTATTTTTGTTACGTTTTTATGAGTCAGGCAAAAATTTTGGGGAGGGGTTCAAACCCTGATCCCCCCTCTTGGATGCGGTCTTAATTGTTCCATCCACTAGAAGAATGATACTTTGAGGGCCGAGAGGCATACGATAGACTTACAGCTCAATTGTATTCTCATCATTGGCCCCTCACTAAAAGAACAATAATACATTCAAGGCCAAAAGTTTATGATAGACCCAAAGCTGTATTATTTCTTTCTGGCCTCTGAACTCACCATCTCCGTATACTCTCCATACTCTTCCTGGAGTTGGAGGTAAATTATGGGTTTAAGGGAGGGTAAATCTCATAAAAGTTATTTCTGTTGGTAGAAGCTGTTTTTTACATATAAAAACAGGTGCAGAAATTATGGCTGACAGTTTATAATCAAGTAAGTAACAGTCAGAGCGCCAGATTCTGTATCGTGCACCCACCCATGCCGGAAGGTACAAACATGCCGAGGACGGATCCTAGGGTAGTCGACCATGCTGAAAACAAATATCGTAGGGCGCATGTTCGCCGTTGGGGCGTTTCTGAGATATAGGCCAAAAACGCCAAATTTAGCTTATAACTAAGTGCGACGATTCAGGATTTTTTGGCGAGTTATTGGGTCTAGGAATCCGGCGTAATGTTATATCAATAGAAAGAAAAGGTCTAGATCTACAAGAATATGATTTTTAAATTGAAAAATAAACACTTTTTTTCTCTATTTACTGCAGTTTCAAAATAAGTGCTGTAAAATTCGACAAATATCTTAAAGAAAGGCTAAAAACTCAAAATTTCTTCAAGGTAACAAACTTTTTTGTCACATTCGAGAAGAAAGTTCATTCAATTCCGTACAATTTAAGCTATAAACATACAAACTATTTTTATTTTTAAAAGGTCTGCGATTTTTTTTTGTGCAGTGTCACTGAAATGATCCCTAGCCGTATCGTGAAAAGGGACATATTTTTTTTTTCTTCAAAGGGTAGGAACACTTCAGAATTCCTAACTGTTTAAAATTTTTAACTTTTACTTAAAAATAAAAATAGGTTTAAAAAAGATGTCGACTAAAAAAAGTGTGTTTTTTTAGAATGGACGAATATGTTTTCTGGTGTACTAAGGCGTCTGTAATTACCTTTTTGGGACCTGATTTGCCAGTGATACGACTGACCTATTTACTACATAAAATAATTCTGCTTCACAGATGAATTCAGTCGATGCACTGGAGTTGTCTTACTCGGCCTGCCCGTAAAATTGGTTAATAGTAACTGATTAAGGACCTTTTGTAATTAAAAGTAAAAGGTATCAAATAATATTTTCAAAAATATTCCTCATTTTCTTCTTCCGAGAATTCAGAGAGGGCAAGGTCGGACTCCCTGCATGCCCTCCTCGTTCCGCTGCAGGGGCATAAGCTGCAGCATCCTTTCATTTTTTGAGCAGCCACAGTCTTTCCTGCATCTTCCTACTTTTGTATCTGCTGTAAGATTCCAGGCTTGATGCTTCTTTACAGCTTGGGACGACCGCATCTACTCCCCCTTCAGCCATCTTCCATCCAAGGAGGAGTGGATCTAGAATGCTCGGTCGAACCTTTACTGACGACAAGATTATCCATATAGTGAATATGGCTCTTCGTATGCATGGCTTGAAGGTGTCGTCAGAAGGTGGCAGTCTTTTCACATCTTGTTTCTGGCACTGAATGTAAGCCCTTACACCGGCCAGTGAATTGAATCCTACCTGTTTACCATACATTTCAATGACTAGGAATTTTTATAGGTCGTAAACTTTTCTAAACACGTCGACTGAAAGCTTCCCTTCATCATCCTTGATCCGCTCTGTCACAGACACTATTTTTGAGGCAAAACTTGGAGACACCGTGGTGTTTAAGAAAGAAGCTTTCCCGATGCCAAAGAAAAAGTTCGTTTATGCTAACAGTAACATAATCTGCTCCTCTTTGGACAAGTGGACTCCATCTGCCGGCTCGTGTACTGGGATAATGTAAGTCGGGAACTTCAAGAGAAGTTCACTCAGTCCTTCAGCTTGAAGCTCTTCAAAAAAATTAACAGAGACTACTGCCACGTCTGTGTCGTTGACTTGCACAACAATGCTACGATGCTACAAGCGTAACGGCTAGCGTACTTGGCATGTGTCATAAGGCGTTTGTCAGCCTCTTCGTGGCTGGAGGACAATCATTCCTCGAAGTCACAGTGTTCTGGTAAAGTTGGACAGCAGCCACACTTGACCAGAGACACTGTGAATCTCTCCTTGAACCCACCTGAAAGAAAAAGGTTGAGTGCGTTCAGAAGCTGATCACCCATCTGCTCCCAGGTTTCATACAAAATTTCGAGGAGCCGACTTTTAGACGCTGAGCTTGCAAGTACGACATCCCATTCTTCAATTGTGCTAAGAGCGGAAATCTGGAGGTTTTTCCCTTTCCCTCGTCGGAGTCTGCATGCTGATTTCAAGGAGATCGACTCTCCAGTGTCCGTGAGCTTCCCAAACAGCCCGTTGTACCAATGTGCGACAATGTTGACTTCAAGAATACCCACTGGAAGATCATTCAGCAACAATAAAAGCAATCTTTCCACGAAGGATTTGACTGTTTCAAACCTGGCAGGCCAATATGACCTTATCTTGGACATTAGGTCAATGGTCTTTACTGTAGCTGATGTTGTTTCTTTGGATTTCCAAGTCGCCGGCCAAGCTACAAGTCCTCCTTTTTTCTTAGCCAGTTCAACAGCACAGCTTTGTTCCCCGTCCTCATTTTTCAGCCAGAGGATGTCTTGATTGATTGTTGCAGAAGATTTTCAAAAATGGATGGAGGGAAAGGAAGAATCTCTTTTGTGAGGATCTTTGCAACGGCTTTCTCCTTTTCTTCGCCATAGCTCAACTGAGCATTATTGATTCTCTTCAATGCTGTTACTTCAGAGCTCAGGAGATCGGTTCTAGGGACACCCTTCACTTTCTGAGATTTATCTCTGAAGGGAAAGTTCGGAGTGGAACCTTTTTCACATCGTCTTTCCTGTTGCACAGACAGTCCTCAGCCACCTCTTTTCCTTTTGTGGTTACGCAAATAATATCAGAAAAATCTTCTCATCGTCCAAAACTTCTGACGTCACAATATTCACTAGGTCGAAGTCCACCCTGCTGAACGGATTGCCACATGTAGTGAAAATGTCTCGAACTCTATCTCGTGAAAGTTGTAATCGTGTCGTCGTCGACTGATTGACTACTTGCAGGAACCATTGCTGATGGCAGCAGAAATCGGTAGAGTAAGAATCCAAGCTTCAGTCTGTCTCTTATCTATTTGTTCTCCAATTATTCCGGCCGTCGTCTTTGCATCCTTGTTCACTGTACATTCCAGTATCTGATCGGAACAGGTGGCCGTAAACCTGGGGTGCGTTCTCTTCACTGCGAAGTATCCTTCCATAAGCTTCCTGTGTACATCATGAAAGGTTTGTGGTAAACTTCGCATGTCATATAGGTATTGTATGAGACATATTGTACACTGAGGATGGTCAGCCACCACCAAGTATTGCAACATCCGAGTAGCTGCTGTCAAATGAGACTCCCAGTCACAGTCTCGTTCAGCATGATTGAATTGCATCGCCATTTAAAGTATTTCCAAGAACTGCTGCCAGAAAGCAAACGTGGGTGACGAATTTTGAAGGGTTTTGAAGGCATTCATTATGGGAGCTAAAGTGATTAAGGTATCATTTGCCTTCTGAAGTGCAATTCGCGCCATAGCACCGTTTGCCAATGAAGTCCTGAATAACTCAATGGCACTACCCAACTGGTCCAGATGGGATAAGTCTTCTTGTGCTTCAGAGTAATGCTCTTCCAAGGACTCCCAGTAGAGGGCTAGCAAGACCTTGTACACTGTGCTGAAGGCATTGATAGCTTGGTAGTAGCCTTTTCCTTGAAATACCTTTTCGCATGTACCAGGAAGCAGCAGCTTTGCCTGCACTATAATCTCTTTGAGTCCGGAGCTGTCCATTATCTTACCAACTGCCTTGAGATAGTTGAGCAGGAGGTTGAAGCCTCCCATCCGTAGGATTATGTTTTTGAAGTCATCCGGATATTTATTTTTTACTCCCTGTGCTAGCTGATAAATGAAGAGATCTTGCATGACTACCGTATCGTCACATCCGACAGCTTTACTTATCGCCATGAACGTTCGCAGAGATTTTTCGATTGTTACATGGTTTTTTGGTGCTTCATGAAGGAAAGGCAAGTAAAATACGTTGCATTTAGGAACATTTTCCTTCGAGACTTTACTGCAAATCGTTCGATAGCTTGGTAACGACGGAAGACTTTATTATGTGGCCACAAACTGTGTTGGCTATTCTCTAGCCAGCATTATTGCCTTGTCCAGGTGTCTAATTGCTTTTGGAGTCTCGAGAAGTAAGTTAAAAGAAAGGAGTTCTTTCAAAATATTTAATTTTGTAAATTACTTACATTAAGTCTCTCCTCTGAACCTTGTCTCAGGCCCACAAGCTACGTTCTTTACTGGGGCAATCTTTCGTATAGGTCATGTGCAAGTTTTTACTCATGAAAGAAGAGTTTAGATTTACCTTTTGGCTTATGATTTGCTACGTCTGGCAACTCTGTCCTTGGTGGCTCCAGTGAAGTAAAATCACCATCTCTTTCAACAGTATCAAGAACTAAAGAAGACCGCTGTCTGCCGTCAGTGGTGCTTATATGTGAAGAAGGGGCACAGCCCATGCCTATGTATTTCCTATTTAGAAAATGGAAATCAGAAAAAAAATACAGAAAATAATAAGAACATTTGAAAGGCGGGCAACGATAATTACACGACCCTAATCCATCCTAAAACTTGTCCCGGAGCGGAAAACCCCTTTTTTCAGAATTTTGCACTACTGTAGTGGAAGAGATGAGAGACAAGACTTACAATAAGCAAAAATGACTTTATTTTTTTATTTTTTATTTCATTCAACCCTATATTTACCGGAAAACAGTCTCTGCGTTATCCATATTATCAGGAATGATCAGTCCAATAGCATATCCTTCATGTTCTGAAATTCCTCTTGTTTTTCTTCTGAAGAGGAAGCATTTACTCATCACAAATAAAAATTCATACAATACTAAATAAATAAATTAAAAAAATAGGGGGAGAAACTGATTCCAAAGAGCTTCAATTTAGTAGGCTGGAGGAATCAACATGCACAAAAAATAATAATAACAATAATAATAATAATAATAATAATAATAATAATAATAATAATAATAATAATAATAATAATAATAATAATAATAATGATAATAATAATAATAATAATAATAATAATAATAATAATAATAATAATAATAATAATAATAATAATAATAATAAAGCAACATGCAAAGCCCTGCAAAATTTTAGAAAAAAAAAAACAATTCTCAGAGTAGAAGCATTGAATTCCGACTGAAAATTGCTAGTAAAATTAGAACTAGTTTATATAAACCTTAAGCTTCACTATTTACATGGGGGAGGGATTATAAAGGAATAAACTTTACTTGCAATCCAGATTTTACTATATCCAGATTTCGAAATACTATACAATTTACATTCTAGCCCAAGACATAAATAAACGGATATACAAGTATGAAAGCTTCTTTTCCTTCCTTTAACAGTTTTGCACTCCATATTTAATGGCCTAAACGGTAGTGTCTCGAGAGTATTGCTAAAAATGCGCTTAATAGGCTTTAGGAACTAAGATACTTTTAGGAACCATGTTCTTTATTCCTGGCGGGCTCTCTAAATATGATTATGGAAATATGCAGATTACCTTAGCTCCATGGAATACGATTTTAGCTTTGTTTAGCCTTTACCAATTGTTCTGAATCCTACCCACGTGATAGTGATTGGAAAACAAAGCAAGTGACCAAATGGATGTTGAATGCCCTATTTAACTATTCCTAAACTATAACTCTAACAAAAATATTCAAACTCTATCCTTGTTTAATCTGAGTATAATATTAATCTGCTTAGAATAAACAAATGATACAATAAGGTTTGATCACAAAACGAGCAGCCGCGTGGGAGTAGTGCCCTCAAGAAACCTGGAATATTTTCAAAGGGCTCGATAAAATAAATAAAGTTTTTGGGGAGGGGTTTGAAATGCCAAAAATGAAAATCAATCAAATTTCATAGCTATTCAAGGGGTTCATATCCTTGAGACGAATCCCAAGGGGTACATATCCTTGAGACGAATGCTCTCCTTAAAGAATGGTCGTATCCGTCCCAAAGCTGCTTAGGTAAGCATATGAACATAATTAAGCTTTTTTTTCACTATAAGTCTATCCACAACAAAGGGAACTACCAACCCATAATTGCCTACATTCCACGCTCAGTCTAAATCTATTCCCCTAAATGAGTAGGGTTTGAGAATAATTGTCCTCCACCTTGTTGATCTGAGGGACCACTCAGTACCTATAGTCGAAGTCTACTCCCCCAAATCTTGACATAACTGATTAACTACATAAAAAGAACTTGTTTGTTTCTTAAGGACCTGAGAATGTACGGGAAGGTAAAAATGACCGCAGCAGGGTAAGGGCTAGGTAAATATGAGGCAACAAGGATGTTCACATCAAACACGTTTATGTGCAGAACCATTGATTCTAAAGAAAAAATAAAAATTTTTTTATTGAGGAAAGCTTGAGTAATAATGCTAAGTGACAAGGCACTAGTTGGCACTCTTTATGAACGAGCTCACTCATTGCTTGCGTGGATTAATTTGCTGAGACGCGTCATAATTTCAATAAACTTTCACGTGAAGAAAGAGTGAATCATAGAACACATATACAGGGATACACGCAAGTAAAGAGGCGGGATGTTTTGGACCTCCCTTGAAATTGTATCCTATTTAAGACATTTCGATCCGAAATTTTCGTGTATTGTATTGGAGCATTTACCAGCAATATGCATTACATGATTTTGCAAAAAAAAAATCAAAATATTTGGCGACAGGAAGGAGAATGTTGAGATGCCTGGGATAACAATAGATAATAAAACAACTCCCTGATCTGTCCTCGCCATGCTTTTAACTCCAGTTGATTAGCATATTTTACTAAACAAAAAGTAAATGAAATCCGCCTTACATTGGTAGGAAACACATCCATCAATTGATACTTATCAGAAAACATCGTGTATAACCTGCATAATTGAAAAATTATTCATTACCAAAACTATTTGGTAAATGAGTTTATGATTTAAACTTGGGTAATTGCTCTTCCACTATAAAATCGACTATAATGACTGCCTTTGCTCAAGCATGACAATAATATAATTTTCCTATTATATAATAATTATATCTAATAATTTATTGTGTAAAGTATATTCATATTATAGAAGTATAATATATATTGTTGACTGGAGAGGGGAGCTGAAGTTCTTGGCAGTTCACAAAACCTTACATTGCCAGCAAGTTATATCATGCCTAAGAAACCCTTATTAATAAGTATTCAACAAAAATCATAAATCATCAATAAGCTTCGGCATTCATCTTCTTGGTTTAGAGTTAAATCTTTCCAAGACATAATGGATAATTGCTTCTTGTTTGAGTTTTTTTCTGTCATTCCAGCTTTTTATGGCATTTTGTATTTACCAAGTGACATATAGTGATCGTAATTTCTGTCGGTCTGTCTGTTCCGGTTTTACTAGTTTGGGCACTTTCAGATAAGGTAGGACGATGAAATTTGGCAGGCGTATCAGGGACCAGAACAAATTAAATTAGAAATAGCCGTTTCCCTCATTCAACCACCCGGAGTGGGGGAGTGGGGGTCGGTTAATCAGGAACAATTAGAAAAAATAAGTTATTTTTAACTTTCGAACGTGAGATCGGATCTTCATGAAATTTGACCTTTAGAAGAAAATCGTGTCTCAAAGCTCTTGTTTAGAACAGGTGACCGGATCTTAATGAAATTTGATATTTAGAAGGAACCTATGTCTCAGAGCTCTTATTTTAAATTAAATAAAAAAAACTAATTTTTTTAGCTGAAAGTTAGGAGCGACATTAAAACTTAAAACGAACAGAAATTGCTCCGTATATAAAATGAGTTGTCCCCTCCACAATCCTTCGCTCTTTACGCTAAAGCTTTTAATTGTTTTAAAAAATAGAATTGTGGTAAAGAGTCAAAATTTAGCGTCAAAATTTAGAGTCAAAAAGAGAGCGAGGGATTGCGGAGGGGACAACCCATTTCATATACGGAGTATTTTCTGTTCGTTTTAAGTTTTAATGTCACTCCTTACTTTCAGCTAAAAAAAATAGTTTTTTTTTCATTTAATTTCTGAACGTTTTTGAATTAATGCATGTTTGGTTTTGGCTCTCCGAACATAAATTATTAAAATAAAATTTTTGTATTAATTCTTTTTTTGGCTAAATGGCTTTCTCTTAGTTTCGATCAGACGATTTTGAGAAATAAGGGGTGGAGAAGGAGGTCTAGCTGCCCTCCAATTTTAGAACCCCTCATATGCGTAATAATCTCTGCTCGTTTTAAGTTTCAATGCTACTCCTTCCTTTCATTTGAAAAAACGTTTTCATGTTTATTTTTCATTGTTTTCTTATAGTAATACTAGAAAATCCTGCGCCCTTTTCATTGAATTTGTATTCCCCCATGACAGATTTCTCCAAGGAAAGATCCTCCAACATAGCCCCCTCCCCTCAGCCCCACCCCGAAACAAAATAAAATCCCCCTGAAAACGTCTGTACACTTCCAAATAACCATTACTATATGTAAACACTGATCAAAGTTTGTAACTTGCAACCCCTCCCCCAGGGATTGTGGGGGAGTAAGTCATCCCCAAAGACATAGTTATTATGGTTTTCGACTATGCTGAACAAAATGGCTATCTCAAAATTTTGATTCGTTAACTTAGGGAAAAAATGAGCGTGGGAGGGGACCTAGATGCCCTCCAATGTTTTTGGTCACTTAAAAAGGGCACTGGAACTTTTCATTTCCGTTAGAATGAGTCCTCTTGCAACATTCTAGGACCACTTGGTCGATACGATGACCCCTGGGGAAAAAAAACAAAAAAAAACAAACAAATAAACACGCACCCATGATCTTCTGGCAAAAAATACAACATTCCACATTTTTGTAGACACAATTTCTGGAAAAAGATCAAAATAATTATCAAGTTTCTCAGATGATTTAACTGGAACAGAGTTGGTTAGTGGTGAACATAAATTCAATTTTTGTTTTATTTATTTTGATATCGGCACTACTGACAAACGGAAGGACTATTTGTAAAAATTTGGACCTCAAAATCTATTGGTCCTTTTTGCTGCCTCAGATTCTCATCATTTTCGTTATTTTCTGACTCACGATTTCTGAAAAAAAAAAAAATGTTCATCAACTTTCTCAGATGATTTAACAGGAACAGAGTTGGTTAGTGGTGAACATAAATTCAATTTTCTTTTATTTATTTTGATATCGGCACTGCTGACAAACGGAAGGACTATTTGTAAAAATTTGTGGCTCAAAATCTATTGGTCCTTTTTGCTGCCTCAAATTCTCATCATTTTCGTTATTTTCTGACTCAAAATCAAACAGTTTGTGGTAACGAACTGTAGTAAGGAGCGACCCGGCTCAATAGTAACCAAAACTCTAAAAAATTGAATTTTGATATCAATACATCAAAAGAATCGCATTTTAATGCTGATTTTAAATATATAAGTTTCATCAAGTTTAGTCTTACCCATCAAAAGTTACGAGCCCGAGAAAATTTGCCTTATTTAAGAAAATAGGGGAAAACACCCCCTAAAAGGATCTTAACGAAAATGACACCATCAGATTCAGCGTATTAGAGAACCCTACTAAAGAAGTTTCAAGCTCCTTTCTACAAAAATGTGGAATTTTGCATTTTTTTTTCCAGAAGACAAATCACGGGTGCGTGTTTATTTGTTTGTTTTTTTGTTTTGTTTCTTTTCTTTTTCCCAGGGGACATCGTATCGACCAAGTGGTCCTAGAATGTCGCAAGAGGGCTTATTCTAACGGAAATGAAAAGTTCTAGTGCCTTTTTTAGGTGACCAAAAAAATGGAGGGCATCTAGGCCCCCTCCCATGCTCATTTTTTCCCAAAGTCAACGGATCAAAATTTTGAGATAGCCATTTTGTTCAACATAGTCGAAAACCATAATAACTATGTCTTTGGGGATGACTTATTCCCCCACAATCCCTGGGGGAGAGGCTGCAAGTTACAAACTTTGACCAGTGTTTACATATAGTAATGGTTATTGGGAAGTGTACAGACGTTTTCAGGGGGATTTTATTTTGTTTGGGGGTGGGGCTGTGGAGAGGAGGCTATGTTGGAGGATCTTTCCTTGGAGGAATCTCTCATGGGGGAAGAAAAATTCAATGAAAAGGGCGCAGGATTTTCTAGCATTATTATAAGAAAACAATGAAAAATAAAGATGAAAACTTTTTTCAAATGAAAGGAAGGAGCAGCATTGAAACTTAAAATGAACAGATATTATTACGAATATGAGGGGTTCTAATAATACTTTAGCATAAAGAGCGAGGTATATAGGAGGAGATAAATGCCTCGCTCTTCATGCTAAAGTATTTTTAGTAATTTCAACTATTTATTCTCCGGCCTTTCTGATTCAGGGGTCATTCTTAAAGAATTGGGACAAAACTTACGACTTAGTGTAAAGAGCGAGGTATTAAAGAGGGTAAAAACCCCCTCGTATACATAATAAAAATATAAGGTTATGAAAGTTTGTTACGTAAGTTAATTCTTAAGTTACGTATATTTTTTACTAATAAAAACGTTCGTTAAAAATTAAAAGTTCTAGTTGCCTTTTTAAGTAACCGAAAAATTGGAGGGCAATTAGGCTTCCTTCTCCACCCCTTATTTCTCAAAATCGCCTGATCAAAATTAAGAGAAACCCATTTAGCCAAAAAAGAATTAATATACAAATTTCATTTTAATAGTTTATGTGCGGAGAGCCAAAACCAAACATGCATTAATTCAAAAACGTTCAGAAATTAAATAAAAAAACTAATTTTTTTAGCTGAAAGTAAGGAGCGACATTCAAACGTAAAACCAACAGAAATTACTCACTCTTTACGCTAAAGTTTTTTTTAGTGCTTTTAAAAAAAGCTTCTTATTGTTCTAATTAAATGAACGTAGTGTTTCACGATACGTTCTCAAAGAATTGGGACAAAATTCAAACTTTGGTGTAAATAGAAAGGTGTTAAGGTAGAACAACCCCCCTCATTTACGTAATAATTTCTGTTCGTTTTAATTTTAAGTGTTGCTCCTTACTTTGATTTGAAAAAATCAGATGAATATAAAAAATCGGATAAATAAAAAAAATCAGTCTTTTCTACTGAAAATAAGGAGCAACATTAAAACGAACAGATATTATTTCGCATATGAGGGGTTGCTCCTCCTCAACTCCTCGCTCTTTACGCTAAAGTGTTTTAGTACTTTAAAAAAAGCTTCTTATTGTTCTAATTACATGAACATAGTGTTTCAGGAGTCGTTCTCAAAGAAGTGGGACAGAATTCAAACTTTAGCGTAAATAGCAAGGTGTTAAGGAAGAGCAACCCCCCTCATATACGTAATAATTTCTGTTTGTTTTAATTTTAAATGTTGCTCCTTATTTTCAGATGAAGAAATTCAGTTGAATAAAAAAAACAATTGAATAAAAAAGAAGTTTTTTCAAAAATTAGTTGAACATTCAGTTGAAAAAAAGTTTTTTCAACTGAAAGTAAGGAACAACATTAAAATTTGGTTTTGTAAATTGCTTTTTTATATATATTCAATTTCTGATCGTTTTTTAAATCATACCAGGAAATATGGCTACACCTCCACGGAAAAATGCTTCTTCCCCACGGATTTATTCTCTAGACAATTCAATCCTGGTGAATATTTACTTCAGACTATTACCCTTAGCATCTCCACGCGTAAAATTGAGTCGGCAAGAAGAATTTCGTACAGGAATTCTGTTAAATTTCCCAAGTGTAAAATTTCCCCTGAAAAATTCACCCCCTGGACACTTCCCACCCCATGGAAAATTATCCCTTGGAAAATCCCGCCAGCAGAAATTTCCCCTTCCCTACCCGAAAAATGCATGCATACTTCCTAATAGCAAATACTGGGCAAGTTTTGTAACTTAAAGACTTTTCCAGGGACTGTGGGGGTCATGATATCTATCCCCAAAGGCATAGTTATTTGGCATTTAAGCTATGCTGAAGCAAATGACTATCTCAGGATTTTGATCGGACAATTTTAAGAAAAAGGGGCGTGGGAGGGGGCTTAGTTGCCCTCCAATTTTTTTTGTTACTTAAAAATGACAATAGAACTTTTAATTTCCGTTCGAATGAGCCTTCTCCTGATATTATAGGACCGCTGGGTTGATATGATCGCCCCAGGAAAAAATAAAATAAAAACGCATCCATGATCAGGTAGAGCAGATAGGACCTTGAAACCTCTAAGTTCCCTGATACGCTATTAAGGATAATGGTGATTTTAACCAGTTTAAATTTGATTTACGTTTGGAGTTGCTCGGTAGGTATGCTTTCGAAACAGATTAACTATATTCTCATTGGGTTATTTTTCCGTATTTTTTAATGTGTTGATTTGGGGTTTAATATTGTAGTTTTTCGTTGTTTAATTTTATGTTGGTTTCAGTAAATGGTCTCGTGCTCCATACTCTTTTTCTTTTTCTTTCTTTTTTTTTAGTTTAGCACATCCTCGCAAGCTCTGCTTTTGCTGTGCTATTATATAAAAATGATTATTTTCAATAAAATTTCTTTTGAAACACCCATTTACCCATTAGTAATGCATTAGTAATGCACCATTAGTAAATGCATTTGCCTTCATCAATCCAAACAACTAGGTTTTTGACATATATATATATATATATATATATATATATATATATATATATATATATATATATATATATATATATATATACATATATATATATATATATATATATATATATATATATATATATATATATATATATATATATATATATATATATATATATATATATATATATATATATATTACATATATATTGCTGACCTTTCCTTTGGATGCAGCCGAACAAACCTGTCTTGGCTATTATTTCAAAACTTCGAAAATGTCAAATACAACCCTTAGGATGATATATGGAACAACTAACAAAAGGGAACAGAAAGATATAGGAAAAAAACTAAAAAAGAGGAAAGCCTACCTCTGGTGTAAAAACCTAAATATGCTCCTTCTCTTTTTCAAGGGCTAACCGGGAAACAAAAATTGGAAAGTAGCAATTCTCAACACCAAGTTTCTTGATTTCTTCGTCAAGGAAGTTTTTGATTGTATCCCAAATCGAAAATGCCCACGGACAAAGTATATAGCAACCACTGACATCATAATACTCAATCATTTCAGACTTAGTAATCACCTTAAAAAATTTCGAATTTTGAAATTGTAAAAGAGTATTTAGAAATGTGCATTTATTCGCAACGACTAACACCATTGACACAACACCTGACAATTATCCGCAACCACTCACATCATAACGCTCACATAAAAAAAAGCTTTGAATTCTTATGTTTAAAAATTCACAAAATCTGTGTATTTATTTTTTCGTAAATATTTGTGCTTTGTAAAATAAGATTTAAGTAATAAAAGTGATATTAAGAGAATCAGAAACATACAAGATACCAGACATTATGGAATTTATCAATTCGATGGGCTCCCTGTTATAAAATACGCGAGGAAGACCTGGTCAAAGTGATAAATTCCATTTTGTCAGGTATCAACCATGCCTGTTGAGACCCGCAAGTAATTATTCCTTTTTTAATTCGTAAGACCTTTAGCATTTTGTCTCTTAACAATTTAGATCTCCGAATATTCAGCTGATGGCTTCGTAATCACCTAAAGAAAGTTGGAATTCCTATATGATAAAAAATTTATAAATAACTGTACATTCTTAACTAAGTATTTTCCAAGATTTTAGGTTCCCCCCCCTAACAACTCCCCTTCAGTGTCATAAGATCCAGTCGGGATTTAAAATAAGAGCTCTGAGATACGATATCCTTCCAAACATCAAATTTCATTAAGATCTGATCAACTGTTCGTAAGTTAAAAATACTTCATTTTTTCTTTTTTTTTCCAATTAACCGACCCCACTCCCCCCAGATGTTCAAGTCGGGAAAGTGACTATTTCTAATTTAATGTGGTCCGGTCCCTGATCACCTGCCGAATTTCATCGTCCTAGCTTACCTGGAAGTGTCTAAAGTAGCAAAACCGGGACCAATAGACAGACAGACCGACAGAATTTGCGATTGCTATATGCCACTTGGTTAATACCAAGTGCCATAAAAACACCTGAAGAAGGTGTAGGTTTTCTTTGATGGTAAAATTGTCTTTGTGAACCATCATGTTGCTAATGTTTCTATTTTTATGGACGGTAAGTGTTGTCAAATTTAACCTATAATTTTAATTAATAACTTTCACATTTGTAACACTTATGGAAATGTGAAACTACCATGAAAACTTCACAACTCTGAAAAAAAACAAAAGAAGAATTTCAGAAAGTCACTGTCTTCCGGGTGTGAATAGACATAGATGATACAGGAGTAAAAAGAGATTGCTAACATTGACGCCCTCGATACTTTTTAGGCAGTTTAAGCTAAGGTGGTGACGTCATTTTAAATTAAGCAAGCATCAGATGAGTGTAAAAAGTATGACGTCGCTCCTCGTATCAGCATCATTGTAGTTCCACAAAAATGACGTCATACCTATTATATATACGAGGCATCTCAAGCAATTGATATTAGTTAAGAAAAATATACAGAATGAACGCAATTAAAAAAATTGCATTTGGGATTCCAATCTCATTTGCTGGGATTGGAGTTTGGTGGGCCATTAGGAAGTACAGTGAGCTCAAAGAAGAGCTAAGAAACACAGTTGAAGAAAAACAACTGTCCTCATTTCAACTAATGGAAAAAAAAAGAGGCTGCGGAAAAGGAAAAAAACTACAAAGAATCGTGTCAAAGGCTCAACGAAGAGCTAAGAAAATCTGCTAAGTGCCACTCGGATACAGTTTTTCAGCTAGAAACTGAAATTCTGATTTTGAAAAATAGAGTTGAGGAAATATCCCGTTTTAACAGGAGTAAGCCGTATTTTAATACAAGCAAAGCAAGTTGTGATGGGTTAGATATAGGAAGAAAAATTGAGAAGGAGAAGCAGAAAATCCCAGCAAACAACAACTTAAACAAAGATAAGCATAGTTTGG
This sequence comes from Artemia franciscana, assembly GCF_032884065.1. NCBI lineage: Eukaryota > Metazoa > Arthropoda > Branchiopoda > Anostraca > Artemiidae > Artemia > Artemia franciscana. Next base: position 36,731,290 of record NC_088863.1, read on the forward strand.
AGCATACACCCACAAGAAGCGGGTGTAATGAATATGAACAAAGAGGAAACCTGTGCAGCATCAACAGAAATAGTTACAACTTTGTTTTCAATGCAGCAATAGATGCCATAAATTCTAGGCAAGAAACATCTTTACATATAGCTGCTAAGACTGGAAATCTAAATTTATGCCAGCTATTAATTTCAGAGGGTGCTGCAATAGATGCTATAGATTCTAAAAAAAGAACACCTTTACATAATGCTGTTACGTTTGGAAATCTAGATATTTGTCAGCTATTGATTTCAAAGGGTGCTGCAATAGATGCCATAGATTCTTGCCAAGAAACATCTTTACATATAGCTGCTGTGACTGGAAATCTAGATATCTGTCAGCTATTAATTTCAAGTGGTACTGCAATAGATGCCATAAATTCTGGGAAAGAAACACCTTTACATAGAGCGGTTGCGAATAGAAATCTAACTATTTGTCAGCTATTAATTTCAAAACGTGCTGCAATAAATGCCATAGATATTTGGAAAAAAACACCTTTGCACATAGCTGCTTGGACTGGAAATCTAGATATATGTCAGCTATTGATTTCTAAGGGTGCAACAATAGATGCGATAGATTCTGAGGAAGAAACACCTTTACATAGTGCTGTTACGTCTGGAAATCCAGATATTTGCCAGCTATTGATTTCAAAGGGTGCTGCAATTGATGCCATGAATTCTTTGAAAGAAACATCGTTACATATAGCTGCTAAGACTGGAAATCTAATTATTTGTCAGCTACTAATTTCAAGTGGTACTGCAATAGATGCCATAAATTCTAGGAAAGAAACACCTTTACATATAGCTGTTGCGAATAGAAATCTAAATATCTGTCAGATATTGATTTCATCGGGTGCTGCAATAAATCATCTTAATTCTTGGAGAGAGACATCTTTACATATAGCTGCTGCAACTGGAAATCTAGATATTTGTCAGCTATTAATTTCAAACGGTGCTGCAATTGATGCCATAAATTCTAGGCAAGAAACATCTTTACATATAGCTGCTAAGACTGGAAATCTAAATTTATGCCAGCTATTAATTTCAGAGGGTGCTGCAATAGATGCTATAGATTCTAAAAAAAGAACACCTTTACATAATGCTGTTACGTTTGGAAATCTAGATATTTGTCAGCTATTGATTTCAAAGGGTGCTGCAATAGATGCCATAGATTCTTGCCAAGAAACATCTTTACATATAGCTGCTGTGACTGGAAATCTAGATATCTGTCAGCTATTAATTTCATCGGGTGCTGCAATAAATCATCTTAATTCTTGGAGAGAGACATCTTTACATATAGCTGCTGCAACTGGAAATCTAGATATTTGTCAGCTATTGATTTCAAAGGGTGCAGCAATAGATGCCATAAATTCTAGGCAAGAAACATCTTTACATATAGCTGCTAAGACTGGAAATCTAAATTTATGCCAGCTATTAATTTCAGAGGGTGCTGCAATAGATGCTATAGATTCTAAAAAAAGAACACCTTTACATAATGCTGTTACGTTTGGAAATCTAGATATTTGTCAGCTATTGATTTCAAAGGGTGCTGCAATAGATGCCATAGATTCTTGCCAAGAAACATCTTTACATATAGCTGCTGTGACTGGAAATCTAGATATCTGTCAGCTATTAATTTCAAGTGGTACTGCAATAGATGCCATAAATTCTGGGAAAGAAACACCTTTACATAGAGCGGTTGCGAATAGAAATCTAACTATTTGTCAGCTATTAATTTCAAAACGTGCTGCAATAAATGCCATAGATATTTGGAAAAAAACACCTTTGCACATAGCTACTTGGACTGGAAATCTAGATATATGTCAGCTATTGATTTCTAAGGGTGCAACAATAGATGCGATAGATTCTGAGGAAGAAACACCTTTACATAGTGCTGTTACGTCTGGAAATCCAGATATTTGCCAGCTATTGATTTCAAAGGGTGCTGCAATTGATGCCATGAATTCTTTGAAAGAAACATCGTTACATATAGCTGCTAAGACTGGAAATCTAATTATTTGTCAGCTACTAATTTCAAGTGGTACTGCAATAGATGCCATAAATTCTAGGAAAGAAACACCTTTACATATAGCTGTTGCGAATAGAAATCTAAATATCTGTCAGATATTGATTTCATCGGGTGCTGCAATAAATCATCTTAATTCTTGGAGAGAGACATCTTTACATATAGCTGCTGCAACTGGAAATCTAGATATTTGTCAGCTATTAATTTCAAACGGTGCTGCAATTGATGCCATAAATTCTAGGGAAGAAACACCTTTACACAGAGCTGTTGCGACTAAAAATCTAGATATTTGTCAGATATTAATTTCAAATGGTGCTGCAATAGATGCCATTGATATTTGGAATAAAACACCTTTACATATAGCTACTTGGACAGGAAATCTGGATATATGTCAGCTATTGCTTTCTGAGGGTGCAACAATCGAGGTCATAGATTCTGAGAATCTATGGGCACGGGTCCAATCCCAGTTGTGACCAGTTATTTAGTTTGGGACGGAGGTCAGTGGCATGACTCTGTAAGCTCAGCCAGAGTCAACCCAGCTCTAAATGGGTACCTTGAGAAATCTGGGGAAGGTAAGCAGGAAGGGTAGCTGTTAAGACTGGAAATCTAAATGTATGCCAGCTATTAATTTCAAAGGGTGCTGCAATAGATGCCATAGATTCTTGCCAAGAAACATCTTTTTCATATAGCTGCTGTGACTGGAAATCTAGATATCTGTCAGCTATTAATTTCAAGTGGTACTGCAATAGATGCCATAAATTCTAGGAAAGAAACACCTTTACATAGAGCGGTCGCGAATAGAAATATAAATATTTGTCAGCTATTAATTTCAAAAGGTGCTGCGATAAATGCCATAGATATTTGGAAAAAAACACCTTTGCACATAGCTGCTTGGACTGGAAATCTAGATATATGTCAGCTATTGATTTCTAAGGGTGCAACAATAGATGCGATAGATTCTGAGGAAGAAACACCTTTACATAATGCTGTTACGTCTGGAAATCCAGATATTTGTCAGCTATTGATTTCAAAGGATGCTGCAATTGATGCCATAAATTCTTTGAAAGAAACATCGTTACATATAGCTGCTAAGACTGGAAATCCGATTATTTGTCAGCTACTAATTTCAAGTGGTACTGCAATAGATGCCACAAATTTTAGGAAAGAAACACCTTTACATAGAGCGGTCGCGAATAGATATATAAATATTTGTCAGCTATTAATTTCAGAACGTGCTGCAATAAATGCCATAGATATTTGGAAAAAAAACACCTTTGCACATAGCTGCTTGGACTGGAAATCTAGATACATGTCAGCTATTGATTTCTAAGGGTGCAACAATAGATGCGATAGATTTTGAGGAAGAAACACCTTTACATAGTGCTGTTACTTCTGGAAATCCAGATATTTGTCAGCTATTGATTTAAAAGGGTGCTGCAATTGATGCCATAAATTCTTTGAAAGAAACATCGTTACATATAGCTGCTAAGACTGGAAATCCAATTATTTGTCAGCTACTAATTTCAAGTGGTACTGCAATAGATGCCATAAATTCTAGGAAAGAAACACCTTTACATAGAGCTGTTGCAAATAGAAATCAAGATATTTGTCAGATATTGATTTCATCGGGTGCTGCAATAAATCATCTTAATTCTTGGAGAGAAACATCTTTAAATATAGCTGCTAAGACTGGAAATCTAAATTTGTGCCAGCTATTAATTTCAAAGGGTGCTGCAATAGATGCCATAGATTCTAAAAAAAGAACACCTTTACATAATGGTGTTACGTTTGGAAATCTATATATTTGTCAGCTATTGATTTCAAAGGGTGCTGCAATATATGCCATAGATTCTTTTCAAGAAACATCTTTACATATAGCTGCTGTGACTGGAAATCTAGATATCTGTCAGCTATTAATTTCAAGTGGTACTGCAATAGATGCTATAAATTCTAGGAAAGAAACACCTTTACATAGAGCGGTCATGAATAAAAATCTAAATATTTGTCAGCTATTAATTTCAAAAGGTGCTGCAATAAATGCCATAGATATTTGGAAAAAAACACCTTTGCACATTGCTGCTTGGACTGGAAATCTAGATATGTGTCAGCTATTGATTTCTAAGGGTGCAACAATAGATGCGATAGATTCTGAGGAAGAAACACCTTTACATAATGCTGTTACGTCTGGAAATCCAGATATTTGTCAGCTATTGATTTCAAAGGATGCTGCAATTGATGCCATAAATTCTTTGAAAGAAACATCGTTATATATAGGTGCCAAGACTGGAAATCCAATTATTTGTCAGCTACTAATTTCAAGTGGTACTGCAATAGATGCCATAAATTCTAGGAAAGAAACACCTTTACATAGAACAGTTGCGAATAGAAATAAAGATATTTGTCAGATATTGATTTCATCGGGTGCTGCAATGAATCATCTTAATTCTTGGAGAGAAACATCTTTACATATAGCTGCTAAGACTGGAAATCTAAATTTATCCCAGCTATTAATTTCAAAGGGTGCTGCAATAGATGCCATAGATTCTAAAAAAAGAACACCTTTACATAATGCTGTTACGTTTGGAAATCTAGATATTTGTCAGCTATTGATTTCAAAGGGTGCTGCAATAGATGCCATAGATTCTTGCCAAGAAACATCTTTACATATAGCTGCTGTGACTGGAAATCTAGATATCTGTCAGCTATTAATTTCAAGTGGTACTGCAATAGACGCCATAAATTCTAGGAAAGAAACACCTTTACATAGAGCGGTCGCGAATAGAAATATAAATATTTGTCAGCTATTAATTTCAAAAGGTGCTGCAATAAATGCCATAGATATTTGGAAAAAAAACACCTTTGCGCATAGCTGCTTGGACTGGAAATCTAGATATGTGTCAGCTATTGATTTCTAAGGGTGCAACAATAGATGCGATAGATTCTGAGGAAGAAACACCTTTACATAATGCTGATACGTCTGGAAATCCAGATGTTTGTCAGCTATTGATTTCAAAGGGTGCTGCAATTGATGCCATGAATTCTTTGAAAGAAACATCGTTACATATAGCTGCTAAGACTGGAAATCTAATTATTTGTCAGCTACTAATTTCAAGTGGTACTGCAATAGATGCCATAAATTCTAGGAAAGAAACACCTTTACATATAGCTGTTGCGAATAGAAATCTAGATATCTGTCAGATATTGATTTCATCGGGTGCTGCAATAAATCATCTTAATTCTTGGAGAGAGACATCTTTACATATAGCTGCTGCAACTGGAAATCTAGATATTTGTCAGCTATTAATTTCAAACGGTGCTGCAATTGATGATATAAATTCTAGGGAAGAAACACCTTTACACAGAGCTGTTGCGACTAAAAATCTAGATATTTGTCAGATATTAATTTCAAATGGTGCTGCAATAAATGCCATTGATATTTGGAATAAAACACCTTTACATATAGCTACTTGGACAGGAAATCTGGATATATGTCAGCTATTGCTTTCTGAGGGTGCAACAATCGAGGTAATAGATTCTGAGAATCTATGGGCACGGGTCCAATCCCAGTTGTGACCAGTTATTTAGTTTGGGACGGAGGTCAGTGGCATGACTCTGTAAGCTCAGCCTGAGTCAACCCAGCTCTAAATGGGTACCTTGAGAAATCTGGGGAAGGTAAGCAGGAAGGGTAGCAGCTAAGACTGGAAATCTAAATGTATGCCAGCTATTAATTTCAAAGGGTGCTGCAATAGATGCCATATATATTTGGAATAAAACACCTTTACATATAGCTGCTTGGACTGGAAACCTAAATAAATGTCAGCTATTGATTTCTAAGAGTACGACAATAGATGCCATAGATTCTGAGAAAAAAACACCTTCACGAAGTATGGAACGAAGGAGTTTAAAAATCTTGTCGTTGAGTGTGTAGGCGGGCATTCTAACAGTTCTTTTCCCTCTTTAAAAGTTCCCACCCTCGTCTTGTGTGCATGAGTCACTGAAGTAAACTGAGGCAGGATATCTCGGTGCGTTGGGGACTTTAGGATGTCAGCTCCAAACTTCCTCAGTGTTTCGTGCCTCCTTTCATCCAAGGTTGGGAGCCTGAGTTCGCTGAAGCTTTCTTCGTTGTTTTTGTAATTTGATCCAAGAATTATTTTGCAGGCTCTTGTCTGAATTGTTTCAAGCTGACTTCTGTCTTTCTCTGTGAGCGATGGGTGCCAGACAAGACAGCCATACATGACTATGGGCATTACATAAGTTTTGTAGCACGAAAGAAGGAGTTGTTCTGTCATTCCAAACCTTTTGGGATTTGCAAAGGAGACCAGACTGCTTTTGCTGTGATCTGGTTGATGTGATCTCCGAACCTAAGATCGTCACTTAGTGTGATGCCGAGTATTTTAACTGATTTCTTTGTTTGGAGAGGTGCAGGTTCGTCAATGCTCTTCTTCTTTAGGAAGTTGACACGCAACACACAGCTTTTCTCAAAACTTAGCTGGAGCTTCACTTAATCAGCTTGATCCCGAAGCTCTGCAACCAGGGGCTCGGGTTGGTCGTGTGTTTTTGGAAGGAATCGTAGTAGACTTATTGAACAGTCGTCTGCGAACTTGTACCTTTGTTTATGTTGTCGCTTATTGGATGCTTCCCCGTTTTCAAGTTGTACGCACTGTTGACGACCAGAAAGGAAACTTGCGATGATGCACAGCAGAAACTGCAAGACCTCCAGGGCACGGGCTTCATTGATAACAGTCTCATGGTTAAGGAGATCGAAAGCTTTCACGAAATCAGAAATTATTATATCAGCAAGGGCCTCCGAAATTTCTAGATGCTCTAGTATATCATGAAGTAATCTGACCAGATAATGTGTTGTGCTGTGCCCTCGACGAAAACCGAACTGCATAGGGTCGATTTTATGTTCTACTTCTGCTAGTAGCCACTGTAGAATAAAGTCTTCAAAGACTTTCGATATGATGGGCGTCTTCGAAATCGGCCTAAGGTCTGACGGTGAGGTCGGTGATGTTTTCTTCGGAATAGGTGTGATATATGCCTTTTTAAAATTATCTGGAAAAACGGCTTCCAGTAGACACTGGTTATACATCATAGCCAATGGCGTGGCCAGGAAGGAGGAGCATGCGTGTATCAGCCTTATAGGAATTTCGCCGGGGTAAGAGGCTTTCCTAATATCTAGGTGTTCGAGTTTTTCTTGGACCTGGGAAACTGTGATGACAGGGATGGTTTCAATCGGACAATTCTGTGGTAAAGTATTGAGGGGAGGCTGTTGGCGGCAAATATTTGAGAAGTGGGCGTGAATTATTTCTGCGGTTAAATTCATTCCTTGCTCGTCCTTCAGAATGGATTTTGACTTCTGTTGTCCCATTCACTTCCGCACAGTTGTTTGGAACTTCCTTGGATCACTGGCTGACAACCTAGCGAATATTTGGTGTCCATACAGACGCCTAGCTTGCTTTAGCAGTCTCACTACTATTTTTCTCTTCCGTTTATATTCATCACAATGGGGCTTTGTCTTGTAAAGCATGTCTCGCTCTCTTATTGCAGCTTTTATGTTCGGGTTAACCCATGATTTGTTCTGTGGTAACTCGCTTAATTGTAACTCGCTTCTCAGGGAAGAATCGTTCGTACTCTCAAGACGTTTTCTCATAGAAGAGTTCGGTCATGCTGTTTGCATTTTCGTCTTTGAAAAGGCGGAACCAGCATACCGAGTTGAGCCATTCTCTGTAGCCAATTATGCCTTCCTCTGTGAGCGGACGGTAAGTGAACTGGGTTTGTTTACTAGGTTCCACTGTTGACTTTGGTCGCAATAGAACCGTTGCGTGGTCGCTGGTTGAGAGTGGTGCTTCCACCGAGGGATCTAAGTAGAAATCACCAAGTGTAGTGAAGATCAAATCGAGGGTGTTTTCTCCTCTTGTTTTTACATTAACTATTTGACGAAGGGCTGTAGAGCTCTCGATCCAGTTCGGCTTCAGGTCGTTGAAGTCCCCGCAAAGAAAGATTCCAGCATATGGGTATTTAGTTCTGATGAGGTTGCAACTTTGTTGGAGATATTCCACTAGTTGTCGCCGGTATGGTCCTCTTGGAGGGAAATATACTGTGGCATATATCAGTCACGACACTTGACGAGGTAGGCCTTTTGGTCGTGCTCAAAGCCATGAAACTTCGATGTCATGGGTCTTTGGCACTGAGACATCCAGGATCCTGCGAGGCATGTTTTCTTTGCAGTAGAAACCGACACCGCCACCGTGCGTTATAGGCTCACCTGATGCGCTGCAACGTGGGGAAATGTAACAGGAGTACCCGTCGATAATGGCCAAGGCCGAAGACGAAATCTATGTTTCTGTCATACACATGCCGTCAATGTCGCGTTTCCTTAAGAAAACTTCCATATCTTCTGTCTTGTTGTTGAGAGAGCGAACATTCGACAGGGCTATTGTTGGAAAGCGGTAAATTTGGGTTGGCTTCGTATTAAAAACTGTTTTCCTCTTCCCTCTTTCCAGATTGCAGGAAGAAGAATCAGGAGTCTCTAGACTTAGACCTTGAGTATTTTTTGAGGTGGAGGTGGTGATGATACATTTTGGATTTTTTTTTTGATTTGCTGTGGACAGGGGAGTCCCTTTCCGGGTAGAAGGTTATTTAACTGAGTCGATTTGGTTTGGGATTTACCTGTTTTCCTCCCTTTTTGCAGGTTGTCGTGGTGATTGTCAGATGGGCTCCTCAAGTTGCAGAACGCTGGGCTAGAGCTTTGTTGGTCTTGCTCCCCATTTGACAGATTATATGGTGGAGGTATGTTTCTGTAGAATTGGCACCAAGAAGGCGACAGCTCAGATAGCGGTGGGTTGCGGATTCCTGGCCTTTTCATAGTTATTATTTGTAGAGTTGATAATGGGGGTGTCAGGCGGTAGTAATAAAGTAACATATTATTCACTGTTTTCTCTATGGTTCTTTGTTGCTATTGTTGTGTTTGATCTATTGCTACTTGCTCATGGATGGTATTTTAAATTCTTTTGGGATTCCTACTTTCTGCTTGAGTCTCTAGCTGGAATCGTGTAAGATCAGGCCCTATGTAGATCTCACAGCGGGTCTGGGGATCTGTTGAATATCGCAAAATTCTGGCATTTTTCAGAATGGTATTTCGTTTTGCCGAAGTTGAAGCGTCATCTCAGAGCTTTACAAGGAGCTTTCTTGGTTTGTCATTTTCTCTTGTTCTTCCTAGTCGCCTAGTCTCAATAAAGTCATCGATTTCTAAGGTGGCTCCTAAGCTGTTCGTTCGGCAAAAATCAATGATTACTTGTGACTCTATTCCATTAAGATTATCAGACTCAGGAATTCCCGCTATGACTAAGTTACGTCGTTTTTCTTCCCGCAATTGCTTTTCCTTTTCAGCGAATAGAAGCGTTTCGATTGGGTTGGTCACGTAGGCTGCAGTTGGTATACTTGCACCAAGACCGGCTGCTCCATTTTGAGCCACATGGGAATACAGTGCTTGATCGCTGGAATTTAGGGTTGATCGTCCCTGATCATTTGGATTGACGGTTTTCGTGCGATCTGCCATTGTCCTAACTTGTAGCTGCAGATGGGCTACATTCCGCTTGGAGCAGGATGAACACTCGTATTGAATCAAGATTGATTTTGGGTCATGAAGTTTCATCGAAAGGACAATATCAGAGTTTATTCCACGGCAAGAGGCATGCTCCCACTCACTACAGAAAAAACAGCGAAATGATGTGCTGGCTTCTGTCTGGGTGTGGCAATAACTGCAATGTTTGCTACGAGATTGTATTGTAGGGGTTTCGTGAACCAAAGGACTTTCACCAATAATTTTTCAGTAGCTTCTTTGCTGTAGGTGACGGATGCACAGGAGAAATGTAACCAATTCGTGCAGGTACGGCATTGAATTCCGCCTTGAGCTCTTGTAACGTTTTTCTTACATCTGAGACATGGATCACCAGCCATTTCTCAGAAAGCTCGTGTATACTGTTGTTTCACTATTCCACAATCAGTTCGCCAGCAAGCACAAGTCACTACCTATAGGACAGGTTAATAATGATCTGAAGAAAATCTATTTCAAATCCACGCACCAAGCACTGAATGAATACCCAAGTTACTGAAATAACCCAAGAACTAAAATTCTTGTGTAATTTTAAATGTCAAAACTTTTGGGCTGGCAACAACCCCTCCCATCAACTTCGTTGAGAGCTTAAAACTTTTACAAGAGGGTTTTCCAACACGCTGAAACTCATTATGTTATTTTTATTGAGATTCCTTGGCTCTTAGGAGGCATTTCCTATTATGCGCTCCCCCCTAAAGAAAATCCTGGGTCTACCCCTGCCCCAGGAAAACTTTCCTCCCCATAAAAAATTTCCATGTGGGAAATCCCCCATCAAAAAATTCACCATAACCCCCCCCCCAAAAAAAAGAAAGAAAGAAAGATGTATGCACTTAACAACAACAAATACTATGCGTAAACCTTGGGTGAGTCCTATAACTGAAAACAATTTGCCCAGGGGGTTTGGAAAAAATTTCTTATAGTTCCTTTTCTTTTTTGTAATCATACTTTTGCTTTGCCGACTCAGTTTTACATTTGAAGATGTTAAGAAGAATTGTCACGGGGAAAAAAATTACCGGGTTGGAGGCTTTTAGAGTATGTTTTGGAATTTAGGAGGATTTTTCACTGGAGAAATTTGCCATGGGAGAGTTTTCCACTGGATAAATTTTCCAAAGAGAATTTTCTGTGGGAGCAACTTTCTACTAGGGGGTGGGTTATTTGCAGGAAAACTTTTCCACAGAGGTGAAAATTTCCGACATTATTTTAAAACATTTTTTTTAGTGAAAGTCTCTTTCAAATGAAAGTGCGCTAAGACAAAAATTCACGTGTAAAATGTGGCCATGGGGAATTTTTCAGGGCACTTTTAGGTTAAAATGGAAGTGTCTGAGAGGTATTTTCCTGGTGACAGGGGGGGGGGGGGTATTATACGAGAGAACTAATTATCATGGAGGGATTGTCAGGGGGAGAAGGAATTTTTCATTAATGGGAGTCGGACCTCCTTACTCTATTTAAAAACGATCAGAAATTAAATTAAAAAAAAAAAAATTTCAACTGAAAGAAGGAGCAACATCAAAACTTATAAAGAACAGAAATTATTACACATATAAGAGGGCCACCCTCTTCTCAATACCCCGTTATTTACTTTAAAGTTTTATTTTTGTCCCAATTTCTTATGAACGACTCTTGAAACGCGTGGGCCATTTAATTAGAATAATTAAACGGCCTTTTAAATGTTCTAAGAATACTTTAGCGTAAAGAGAGAGGTATTTAGGCAAGAGCTGTCCTTTTATATAATTAAATATAAAAAAACTAATTTTTTTAACGGAAAATAAGGAGCGACATTAAAACTTAAAACGAACAGAAATTGCTTCGTTTATGAAAGAGGTTGCTTCTCATCAACGCCCCACTCTTTAAGCTAAGTTTGACTCTTTCTCTTAACTCTACTTTTTAAAACGTAAAAAACTTTAGCGTAAAGAGCGGGGCGTTGATGAGAAGCAGCCCCTTTCATAAACGAAGTAAAAAATGCGATTCTTTCGACGTAGCTATTGATATCAAAATTCCATTTTTTAGAGTTTTGGTTACTATTGAGCCGGGTCACTCCTTACTATAGTTCATTACCACGAACTGTTTGGTAGTATACATATATATATATATATATATATATATATATATATATATATATATATATATATATATATATATATATATATATATATATATATATATATATATATCAAACATTTCGTGGGAACAAACTGTAAGGTACGATGTGAAGAAGCTATGCGGCTCAATAATAACCGAAACCCCAAGAAACTGAGTCTTGATAACAATGTATTAACCACATAATCGTATTTTGATGCTTATTCAAAATATAAAAAGTTCAACAAGTTTAATGTTACCCATCAAAAGTTACAAGCCTGAGAACTTTTCTCAATTTTTGAAAAATATGGGAAACACCCACAAAACATCACGTGACCTTAGTGAAAATCACACCATTAGATTCAGCATATCTGAGAACTCTATTTTAGAGGTTTCAAGCTCCTATACACGAAAATGTGGAATTTTGCACGTTTTTGTTTTCCCACAAGCAAAATCAAAAATGGGTGTTTATTTGTTTGTTTGTTGTTTGTTTGTTTTTTCGTTTATTTGTTTTCAGGGGTGATCGTATCAAGCCTGTGATTCTAGAAGGTCGAGAGATGGCTTATTTGATAAGGAATCAAAATTTCTAGTGCATTTTTATGGGGGTTAAGTTCTGGCCCCCTCCCTCTCCCCTTTTTTCCAAAGTCGTCCAATAAAAATTTTGAGATAGCCATTGAGTAAAGCAAAGTAAAAAAAATCTAATAAGTATGTCTCTGAAGATGAATTGACCCCCCTCCCCCAATGGAAAAGCTGTAAGTTACGAACTTTGCCCATTGTTTACATATAGTATTGAGCATTGGGAAGTATACTGGTATTTTTCAGGAGGTGGGTACTTGGGAGGACCTTTCCAGGGAGGAATTTCCCGTGGGGGAAGGGACTTCTCACTGGATGGGAAGCTGGATTTCCCGGCATTATATAAAACAATCACAAATTAAGTAAAAAACAAGTTTTTCAACTGAAGGTAAGGAATTAAAACTTAAAACGATTAACTATTTCCTCAATGCATTACTATTTACGCTAAAGTTTTTTTTTTATAACTTTTAAAAAGGCTTATTATTCTAATTCAACGATCCTTTTGTTTCAGAAAGTTAAATAATTTTGTTCTTAAATAAATGGAGCAAAAAGTCAAACTTTAGCGTATAGCTCCATTGCTATAGTGCTGCAATGATTGCAACCATGACAAGAAAAATAATAAAATAAATAAGTACTATGAGGATATCTATTGGGAGTGATCAAATGATGGTTAATAATAGTAATATGCATCTATAATCTTAATAAAAATAATGGTAGTACTTTGCGGTAATTATGGTTGGATTCAGCACTTCCCAAAAAGAAAGAAAACGCGAAGGTCATAGTATCTGTTAGAAATAATTCTAAAACATGCTCTACCACAACTTCCATTATTTTAGAAAGGATCCAAAAGATTAACTCAAAAGACATAATGTTAAAACTATATTTGCTCCTCTGTCTTAGTTTTCGTAATTGTTTGTCTTAATTGGCAAATATTAGTCATAAGGATCTTTTATCTTTTGGTAGTCACGTTGATAAGACGAACAACCGTAATAAGCCTTCCTTACTGGTATTATCTCGAATAACATTAAAAAATATAATGAATTAAAAATTACAGAAATGACTGATGAAAATATTCCCATAAATAAAATTTCCTATTAACAGACAAAATTTAGCGTATTGATTCAATAGTGCATCATTTCGAGCATGAAAAAGAGTTTACCGTTCCAATCAAGGGCATAATATGCTATGGGACAGGGAGGGGCCAACTGCCCCCGGGACGCCAGCTTTCCCTGTACCGCAGTTCCACCAAAGCTGAAATTTAGTTTCTTCAAAAATCTTGCCAAAACTAAGATACTACTACTATTACTACTAACAACTCACTCCAGCAGCATGCCGCCTGAGGCTAACACAACTACGCACGCTCCTCTTCCATCCAAATCTATTTAAAGCCTACCTCTAAAAAATCCTCCCAGAAAGTTCCTATTTTCCTTAAATCGTTCTTTATGACATCCTCCAACCCAGACCATGGACGACCTGCTTTACGTTCAACCCTTGACGGCTGGCCAAAAAGGACAACCTTGGGAAATCTGTCATCCTTTATCCACAGAATGTGGCCAAGTCACCTCAACCTTTCTCTCATTGTAGCCCTTGAAAGCGGGACAAAACAGCATTTTTCATATAGCCTACTGTTTGAAATACGGTCAGTCAGCCGTGTAATCAGGACCAGAACATGGGTACTCAAAACATAATTCAAGCATCCACAGAAACGGGTTAGTTTTCTTTAGTTTATCTTTGTCTTTATGGTACTATATGGCTCATTTTTCATTTTTTTAATGTCATTTCATTTGATTTGGCAATATTGGCTCCAACTTGGCTCCCTCCTAGGATTTGGACGAAATTACGCCACTGGTTTCAGTCTCCTCAAATGGCAAACGGAGAAGGTCAATGTACTTCAAAATAATCTGAAAATATTAGGCCTATTTCTGTCTAAATAATCTAATAACATAATCCTTGAAATAATATAAGAACATAATCTTTGACAAAAAAAATCACTCTTCTTTTTCTAGATTGAGATAATTTTTTTTCGAAACTCTCTAGTTTCTCTCTAGACTATCACAGTTTCCGTTCAAACCAATTCATTCCCATGTCGCGACAATGAAAACAAGAACGAAGAAAAAACTGACACTTACCTTCAGTTAGACCTTACTCCAATAAAGGTAACTAAAAGAAACTAAATCTCAGAAGACTATAATTTGGCCTTGTTTCCGGACTGCGCAAGTAACCTGATCTAGGAATATTAGGTAGCAAAGACGCCATACTTTCCTTTTCAAAATTATAATTATTGTAAAATGGTGTTGAATAAAGCGCTACTAAGCGACAAAATTACAATAATTAGAGCACTTTTTTCAAGAGGAGGCATTCCATTTGAATGAGGAAAAAAAAATTTAAAAATATAATTAGTTTAGATTTTTTTTTTTTTTTTTTTAAGAAGATTCACTTATTCTGAAGAAGGGGTTGTTTTTCCAAGAATTTATAAACAAATCGTATAGTAGATTGGAGTAAAGAATCTTATTTCGGTTAATAAATTTGAAAGGGTATAAGGTACTTTCGAATATGAAAAGAAAGACAAGAAAAAAATAGAAAATACAGAATCACGGGAAAAAAAAAATACTTAAAAGACAAGAAAAAAAAATTCAAAATCAGAGAATTGCTTTGGGGAAAAGAAGAAAGAATATTTGACACCTTGCAAAAACTTTTGAACTTTGGAGCTCTTTGAAAACTATTCCTGTTCTGATGAGCTTCGACACAGATAAGAAAGAAAAAAAAGCAATGAATTATTTTAGCACACGTTGTGGTAAAATATCATTCAAAAACAATAAAAAAAACTACATTAGATTATCAATACAGTTTAGCTGCAAATAGTTGGTCTTAAATTGACAGAGATAGCAACAGAAAAACAGAATGACAAAATAATTAGCCGTAATAATAGAAAAAATTTAACACTGATAAAAGAGCAATAATTGGTACAACCGTTAGAAAACTGACAAATCGTTATTTTACAGAAATCCTATTGTAATTTTAACATGCATGATCTCGAAAATTTTATTTAATTTGAACATTTGTAAATTGAAAAATGTTAATATAGGTCCTATTACACACAAAATGCTAGTTTAGGCACTGAGGATTTACTTTCATTAAATATAGAAAGGTAGTGGCACACACACATTACATTACTTTACAGTCATTGTTTCAAGGAAAAAAATTGGAGCTCTACACAGTTAAATAAAAGAATGAATAGTGGTTAGCTACAGTTCTAAACTGTACCTTTCTTTGCTTAATCCCACTAATTCATGCTTGACAGGACCGTTTTACTAAAGAACTAAACGCCCCTCCCCTCTAAAAATAATAATTGTAAAACCTAGATTGAAATACATTTTTCATGGATTACATATGTACAGACTATTTTTACCTAGATACCATAAAACTAGGAACCCAATTATGAATTCAGAAGATATTAATAGAAAGAAATTTTTGTTCCTCCAAATGTCTGAAGTGTAAATAACAACTATCGATACGACAATTTTGGGTCATTTTATTAGAACTATTATTAGAAAGATGCAACACTAACGAAAAAAAAATAGAGTCATATAAGGCTCATAAATGTCACCAAATAGAGTAGAAGAGGCCAAAATCCATCTTTTATTCTTTTTGTCCAATTTGTTCACCCACTATAGTTTGATTCTTTCTTCTTCTTGTTGAATTTCCACTTTTTCTTACTATTGCAAAATTAGCATAATCAGACTCTTAGCTTTGGCATATTAATAGATACAAATAAATAAATAAACAAAACATATCTTTATTCTTTGATGCTTAAAAAAGACAATAATAGGCAATTGGCAATTGCCAGGCATTTAGCAATTGTAAAACAATACTTACTTCTTGTGTCGGTCATTTAAACCGTCTAAATCTCCTTTTGAAGATGATGGCTCCATTTCAGACGAGGATTGAAGATGGTCAAATATGGGTTGCGACTTAAGCTGAATGTCCTTTTCATGTAATGAAAAAGACTATTAGCTCAGAGGCTACAGATGAATTGGGTCGGGGGGGGGAGAGGGTTACGTGGTAAGATCTTTCCATAGAGGAATATTTCAAGGGGGAAGAAAATTTTCCGTGAAAGGGGAGCTGGATTTCCCAAAACTATTAGAAAAACGATCAGAAACTAAATAAAAAAAAAAAAATCTTTTTTAACTGAAAGTAAGAAGCAACATTAAAACTTAAAACGAACAAAAATTGTTACATATATGAGGGGGTACACCTTTTTTTTAGTACTTTCAAAGAGCTATTATTCTAATTAAACAGCAATTGTGACTCGGGGGTCATTCTTAAAGAATCGGAACGAAATTCAAATTTTAGTGTACAGAGCGAGATATTGACGTAGGGGTGAACCCCCTGATATACGTAATACAAATACACAAATATATAAGTTCATTGCGTAAGTTAAATTGCAAGCTATGTATATTTACTACTAACAAAAAACGTTCGTAAATAAAAAACAAATTCTAGTGGTCTTTTTAAATAACAAAAAAGTGATATGGAGAGAGAAGAGGGGTTTTCTAACTGTGTAGATTAAAAATATTTGTAATTTCTGGTTTATTATAGAATTGAAGCCATTCTGACCCCTATTGTGAGAAGTCCTGATGCCCATTAGACGACACGGGCAAAAGGACCACAGTAGGAGATTGCCTTAAGAAGATCCAATTGTGTATGTCTTTGTTAAACAAGAAAAAAGAATAATGAAATCACATGTTTACAAGGGTTATGGTCACAAATTTATGATTATAAATTTTATAATTATATTTAAATAGCTGTTGGGGTGGCACTTCGCGCCACCCCAACACCTAGTTGGTGGGGGCACTTCGCCCCCCCCAAGCCCCCCGCGCGCGTAAGTCGTTACGTGCCATATTAATTACGCGCCATTGTAGATGTGTCCCTGTGTCCCACCTGTGAATATAGATAGATATATATATATGTTTTTAACTACGTAAAACTTGCGAATATACAACATTCTTCGCTGTCCTATTGTCTGTGCATATAAATAGATTGTCAGGTTTACCGACTCTTGAACATGCAACATATAATTGTCCATGGGAAAAACAATCCGTATTCAGATCTGTACCTCATTATTCTAATGATTGCCCTTGAGCTTTGTTGATGGTGATTACTAATCGAACATTCCCTGTGTCCCCGTAGTCATTTATATTTCCCCCTGTGCCCCCTGGCGTCCCCGTTGTAGTTGTGTCCCTGTGTCCTGGTCGTCATTTATATTCCCTCTGTCCCGGTCGTCATTTGTGTCCCGGTCTGTAATTTCGTCAGTCGACAAACATGACGTGAGTCGACAAACAACTTCATGACGGCATAATGTTCAATCCTTATAATGACGTCAATCGACACACAAACATGACGTCAGTCAACAGACAGACAAACAACTTATTTTTATATATATAGATGTTCGTAAAATTATCTAATTTATATTAATTTGTAAATTCTATGATTAATAATTTTATAATTATAAAGTAAAATACAAATAAATAAAATAATAGTTACCAAGATTATAATTATCCATTTATTACATTTGTTACACCCATAAAAGCTTCTACTTGTTTACTCTAATGATTTATTGGGATTTTGCAAGGAGTTAAGAAGGGACAGTCCCAATCGTATACGTGATATTTTCAAGTTATTTGTAAGGTATAATATAAATATTTTAGTCTATTAAAAAAACTCTGTTCATTTGTTGTCAAAATATTAAAACTTCAGCAACAATTTCTGATGCAACGGAAGATCAATATAAGGTCTATATAAGTTTTATATAAGAAGTTTAATATTAAGCTAAATATAAGTTTTAAATATAAACTAAATATAAGTTTTTAAATTATTAAATATAAGTTTATATTAGCTAAATATTAAGCTAATATAAGCTTTATATTCGGCAAAAATGATTAGAGGGACACCAGCCGCTGAGTTAGGACATATTTTGAAATCTGGTTCTTGTGGAACCTCTGTGTACATCTTATCAAGCTTTTGAGGTGCTTATTTTGTTCACAATAGTTTAAAATCTCAATAAATTTGCATCTAATGATAGTGTAGCCATAAGAATCCATCGGGTAGGGACTGTAACTTATGTTAAGTTTCAATCCCTTACAGATATATCTTATAGTGAAAAAAGAGGAGGAGGTTTGATCGTGTGAGCCCAGTGGCGTGAAACTATGGTTTCTCGTCGGATTGCATTAAATGAGATAAATAGCGGTAAATGTGAAGTTTCGTCATAATTATACATTTATAAGTCTCACCTTTTACCATAAAAAAAAAATAACTAAAATAAGCAAATCAAAGCCAAGTGAATGGAGACAGGTTCTGGCCTGTCTCTTGTACTCAAGGCAAAATCTTGATTATACACCACCACCACCCCCTGAGCCAATTCCTGTTGAGGAATTACGTTATTGGTAAAAAAAAAAAGACATTTCGCTTTGGGAAAGAGGGGTAGCTAAGGGCTCAGAATTGAGCCACACAAACTTATTTACTAAACAGTTTGTAGCTTGTGTTCGTAAGTCCTGAAAGAGAACTAATGTATAAAAATTATTTGAAAGATTGTTACTTTTCAAAATAGGCGCTAGCGGACCAGTTTTTTGCTTTTTACGCAAGTAAACGTCTTTCAAAGATATTTCAAAGATACAAGGTTCAAAGATATCCAATTTCTAATAACGATTTCGACTAAGCTTTTTACTTTTGGTTTTATTTTTTAAGGGTTTGAATTGTTTGAGTCACTTGTTAAGATATATACAAATATTTTTGCAATTACCAGTTTTTGTTCTTTACCCAATCTAAGTCTTTTCAGACTGAAGTCTATTCGAAGATAATAATTATTAAACCTAGTCCGATTTCTAATAACGACAATTACTAGCCTGCAAACTTTTGTTGTTTTTTAAGGTTTTTGAATTCTTGTAATCCATCATTTGTAATAATTGAACATTTTCTTTTTTGGGCCTTCCTATTGACATTACAAAACTGGTCGTGTTCAAATAGGTGCTCTTTCTTCTGCTGTGTCTTTTCAAAGTTATTTGATTGTTAAAGGAAGTCCAATTTCTAACCAAGATTTCTACCAAGCATCAAACTTCTGGTTTTAAGGTTTTAAAGGTTTTTAAGGCTTTTTAAGGTTTTTGAATTGTCGTAACACTTTATTGAATAAATAAAAACATTTTTGCAATTACCAGCTTTTTCCTCCTTACGCAATTTAATGTCTTTTTATGCTATGGTCTATTCAAAAATATTGGATGATCGAAGCTATTCCGACTTCTAACAACAATACGTATTAATCTTGAAACTTTTGGTTTCTTTTCTCAAGGCTCTTGAATTGTTGTAGACCGTCAAAATATCGAATCATCATTTGATTGAAATGGCAGACGGATGACCCTGGTGACATTCTGTCGAAGAAGGATTTTGTATATCTGTTATCTAAGGTATGGGATTCCTATCTCAGTCCTAGTCTGATCGAGAAGTCGTTCAAAGCAACTGGAGTCATAAATCTGAGCGTTCCAATGAGAGTAAGCCCATCCGTACCTGACCATAACTAGTTTGAATCTGTCAAGTTGAGACACTTTGCACAAATGAAAAAGGAACAAACAGAGAAGGCAACATCTAAAGTCCCAACCACTGTCAACACTGAACTAGAAAAAATTACCGTTTCTGTTACCCTTAGTCCAAAGAAATTGTTTGGCAACCACTCAAAACTATTGAAGAGATTCTACTTAATTCAATCAAGCTGCCCGACCAACCATCAGTCTCAAGAATAGAAAAACTGAAGAAAATTGCAAGAGAGGCAGAAGTGAAAACATTAAAAGGGCATCTAGATGGGCTTGAGAGGGAAGAAAATCTGAAAGCAAAAGGCAAAGGGAAGAAAAAAAGTTCAGACAGGAAGGGTGTGAAATCGAAAAACAAATTCTTCCCAAGAGGAAAGCAAATAGAGACTCAAGTGATAGCGAATCAGATATCAGCCTTGAACTTGGCTCTGATGAGGGTGATTGGAACGTTCAATATACTATTCAAGAAAGCGACAGTGATGGCAAGAAGACACCCGGTAACCACAAGATTGTTCCCAAGCTAAACGATTGCTACACAGT
Source organism: Artemia franciscana (assembly GCF_032884065.1). Classification (NCBI taxonomy): domain Eukaryota; kingdom Metazoa; phylum Arthropoda; class Branchiopoda; order Anostraca; family Artemiidae; genus Artemia; species Artemia franciscana. Next base: position 36,751,729 of record NC_088863.1, read on the forward strand.
TAGATACGATGCCAGGAATGATGAACAAGGTTGGTACATAGGAAGGGTTCTAGACTTTCCTGACGAGAAAAAAGTTAAACTCACAATACATTTACATTTTTATGCAGACAAATACATTTTTGCAGGACCAGTCAAGTTAGTGGGAACCGGACCATTTGAAATACCCCAAATCCGTCAGGTTATTGTGTCGTACAAGGCAGTCACTGGCAATTATCAATAGATCTTTGTTTTATGCCCATACACGTAAGCTACAACAGTTATGAGTCACATTTTGTATCTGAGGTCAAACCATATTTTGTGGGATGTTTTTCTTTTTAAAATACAAGCAATCAATTACATTTAATGATTTCGTGCACCTCGGCTAAGATACTTGTAACGTTTATCTATTGGTTAAGCCCAACACTGTCTGAGTTACCTCGCAGTGGCAGAAAAAAAGTATGGTCTGACCTTTTGATGCCAGTCAGTTTGAGTTAAATATTGTTTGCTTATGGACTTAGAGTGATTCCTTAATGCCCTTTAAAATGGTGAAATCATGTTATTTTTAACATATTGTTAAAAAGCTAGAAGGGCATGTCACCCCTCCCCCCCGCGCTTCAAGCTGGGGTTAGCCCAACATCGCGGACTTCACCGACTTTGAGACCTGCTGATGGGTCATACGCACAGTATATGTGAAAATTAGAAATTTCAATAATGTGAGAAACAGTTGTAAAAAATGGTCGATAGAAGATGATATAGGATACTTGAGAAAAAAAAAATCGCAACAGTCAGTTAAAGAGAAAAAACATGTTAATAGTGTCGAACTTTTCCCGATTCACTCAACTATAAATTATAATATTGTTACTCCTGTGTTTACTAGTCTACACCTAGCAATAATAAAACAAAAATTACCTGAATTATTTGATGCTAGATCGTCAGGAAATGAGTATGGCTCTGTCTTTTTCTTCTCTTCTTCGTTTTTGGTCGTCTTTCTTTTATTCTTTGCTTCTAATGTTTCTTTACCTTCACTATCATTAAACATCTTCCTCATTAGAGCTAATTTCAATTTTAGTTCATCAGCGCATAGATCAAATACATCTTGTTGAATAAGAGATTTAATATCTTTCCAGATTCTTGGCTTTACATTTCCCTTTTCTTTGTAGAAAAATGCACCATTTGAAGTGTCAAATACGCAGGTGGACGTTTAATTTGCGAAACTTTTTCATAAGCCGAATAGCGGTCAAGTATTTCGGATCATTTTGTAGTATGCTCTTTGAGTTTCAATTTAAGTCAATTCTCGATATACTTCATCTCTTAGGAAACGTAACAACTGAGCTGAAGAAAGCCTTCAGTATCAGTCTTAACGGTTTCTTCCTCACATTCAGTATTTTTCAATTGACATAAAAGGGAGCCACCGAAATAGTGATCAATAACAAATAAATATGTACTGATTTGATTCTCGGCTTTGATTGGTAGTAGTTTTTGCTTAAGAACCGTCATTAGTTCAAGGAACAGCTCGTTTGCGTCTTGCTGAGCAAAGCGACCTCCTTCACCCCGTTCAACGAATCGAGGAAACGCTGACACTATTTGCGTAACAACTAGCATTGGATGAGCATTATTGTTCTTGTCCAGTCTACTGTATACATCTTTCATTGCAGATATAACACCGCTGGTTGGCTCAAAGCCAAATCCTTCACTTAAAAAAAGAGATGTATTAGCCAGAGCTCACACTGCTACTACTGCAGTTACTATGGGTTTAGCCATAAGTTAATACAATTATAAGTTAAATTCGTGATTTTCTTAAGAGGAAATATTTTTGATACCAAATCAATGCTTTTGTGGCAGATCTTCATGGCGGTGAAAATTTTTATTTATTGAAGTAAGGTAAAACAAAAAGGGGAGAGAAATAAGACATTACATTTTGAAATCCCTACCGGCAGTGCTGATCTCCATCTCATGGTCTTACAGCCAGGAAACATTGGGGTCATACATCTGGTGCTTCCGCACACCCTTCCTGTACCTTCCCCAGATTTCTCTAGGTACCCATTAATTTTGTGGTACCAGGGTGATTTCCATAAAAAAAATATTTTCAATGGCACATCAAAATATTTTTGTGGCAGATTCTGACGGTGGTGAAAAATATATTATTACACTAGCTACCTAGATAAATTTTAGGTCTATTCGCATCTGATACCAACAACTTCAAAGATACTAAAAGCAAAACTAATTACTTAAAACTGACAATGTTTTTCATTCGTAAAAATTGAAACAATAAAAAATGTCGATTCCCCTGACAATCAAACCTTAAAAGGAAAGGCAAGGTTTTAAGCTACTTATAGCTTGCACTTTTCACCCATGTTTGTTTTTTTGTTTTTTCATATTTTTTTTTTTACTAGTGCCCTCTACTTTTCCAAACAATATAACTGTATAGGGAGGTCTTTGGCACTAATTATTGAATTCGCAATTTTTACATATTTCTAGAACATAAATGGCTGCATAAACTTCCATTTGACCAATTTAAGAATCCGGTTTTAAAAATAACTGTCCTTGATCCTATATAATTATTAGTAAGGCTTAACAAACACACTAGGCTGATCAGTTTCAACTATCTATTACTATTGCTTGCAATATTTTTTCTCAAGCTTTTATGATAATAAATCTTTTTTTTGTATTACTTTTTAGTTTTGAAACAGATTGCTACACATTATCTAGCACTCTATTAATTTCTATTCTTTGACTTTTTAGTTCTCAAATTTTTTGAAGTTTGAACCTAAGATTGACCGGAGTTTTCCAACTTCAACATATTTTAAAAATATCGTCAAAACTAAATATTTTTTTTTAAGTAAGAGGGTCTTAATCACGGGAGAAACAGATATCATTGTTTTTATGAGAAAAATCATGGCTGTGCAATCCCCAAACTAGGCTAAATAATAATTTTACAGGATCGATTGTACCCAACTTATACAACGGGGAAAATTGGCATTTGCAGATGACGCGCTCAACAAGACGTTAGTTAATGACGGTCAACATTAAGAAAGAGTTTCTGACAAAATATAATAAGATCCACGTAAGATTTCATAAGAAACCTTTGAATATATAAATATATTCAAAATAAAATAAATTATACTAATCTTCCAGGGCTATTGATGGCATTCAGGGCGGCAAAAATTGATAAACATTTCAGCTTCTAGGTCTTTTTTACAGGGACAGGTATTGAGCCAATCGCCCAATTCTGCGCCAGCTCAGATGGAGCCCGGGCCCCACATTGCTAAGCAGAGATCAATCTACTTACTACCCCAGGATATATACTTACCGAATATAGTTAAAATGTAAAGAGTGGTTTCAAATCTTTCATTTTCTGTATTGAATTACAAACTAGGCTAACAACCTTTTCAAACTTTCCATTATAATTTTGTTTTTCTGGACAACTTCAGCTGCAAGTTCTGAAAAGGGCAAAATTACATAACTGTTCATTCACGGCGAAACAGTTAAAATCCAAAAAGTATTTACAACTTTGTAATTACAATTTTCTTCAATTTTTGAAGGTGGAATTTCGGTATTGTATTTCAATGATTCCATTCAGAAGATTAAGTAAGACACAAAACTTCTACAATAGGGGACATCCTAGTCTTATGTTTTGTATCATGATTTTGGATGTTTATTTCAATGTGACTTTTCTTTTCGTCTTTTTCTTTGGTATACCGTTTGTGCTGTTATCCTTTTTAGTTTTCTTATTTGTTCATGATAGCTTCTTTTATTTATATAGTTTCCCCCCCTTGATAAAGGTTTCTGAATGAGAAGTTGAAATATTAAGATTTTTTTTTATCTAAAGTTTTTTTTTGCCAATTGTCTTGTTTAAAATGCTATACCAATTTCTATATATTTTTTGACTTGTTTAAGTGTGTTCTTTTTATGTGGTTTATTTTGCAATGTTTTGTAGAGCCTTGTATTGCCTGACTTGAGTCAATTAATGCTGATATTTTTTGTTTTTATTTTGTTTTTTGTTTTTTCATCCAGGCGCAAGACAATATCCAAGATTTTGTATGAGGGGGGGGGGTTAATTAACAAAGACATTACAAATCTAATCCAAATTTGTACATATGCACTTATGATACTATTTTACAAGCCCAACAAGCATTTCGAAAAAGAAGTCAAAACAGACGATCCACCCCCTAGATATGGCCCTGTTCAGGTGCAACAAACACACAAATCTTCAATATCGATTATAAAGCAAGTACCTCTGTTCATGCATGTAAACGAAAAGCAGAATTGTGCTCTTCACGATTATCACCATACTAATTATTAGAGCAAGAACAAGAAAAATCAGAGTCAATAAGTCTGTGGCAGCTGCCATGGTTTAGACATGGGTTATTAAAGCAAGGGTCAAAATTATTGCATTCCTCACCAATGTATCCCTCTTTACATAAGCATGTCACCTGACCATTTTCAGGCACACATTTTCCATTGTTAGAGCATGAATGGTTCCAGCAGGCGTCAATATCTCTGCAGGTGTCACCGATGTAAGGTGGTGTACACATGCACGTGAAAGATTCACCATCCCTGAGGAAGACACCTGAATTTGAACACGGGTTATGGAAACATGGATTTTTCATTTCACATAGCTCCCCGTCATACCCAACGGGGCAAATACAGATGGCCAGATCAGATAAGCTGCAAAATATGTGTATATTAATCAAGCAACGTATGCTGAAGAAGACCCGTAAATTCTCTTCTGTCCATTGACAGACAGTTTACTCTTTACTTAACTTAAATGTACTGTTTGAACAATAGTAGAAAAACACAAAAATTCTTATTCAGGGTCTCCGCTGTTTATTGAGACAAGTCAATATCTCCAAAAACGTGAATCATGTCAAATAAATTAAGTTTTTCATATTTATATCACAGGATGAAAAACAGTAATATCATTTCTTAGGGGTTCACACAGCAGGACTACCCTTCAGAGGGCAATGGGGACAACTACAAGATTTCCAATAGTACAACTATAGTGCAATTTATATTTTGAATATATAAAGAAAAAGGTTTTAAAAAAAGTTTTATTCAGAAATTCTTTGATGGGAAAATAATAGGCAAATAATTGTGACAAATAACACTCATTAAAAAGAGCAAAATTGATAATTTAAATAAAAAATTAAATTAAATTTAAAAAAATTTGGAATTAAACCAAATTAATTTAAACTTATTAGAAAATAAAATAATTTAAATTATTTCTTAGAAATTTAAAGAAACTTAAAGGCATAAAAACTGGGGAGACTAATTTCAGTGCTCTGGAAAATCGATTAAAATAATGTGGATAGCATAATAATCCCTGTTAAAGGATGCTTTAACGTAAAGGGTAAAGGAAGGTCAAGGGTAAAGGTTCCCCGGATCATTACTTACTAATTTCGGTAAAAGAAAAATCATTATTTCGTCCTTTCAATATTTTTTATTTTATTTTAAAGAGTATGAATTTAGGTACAATAGACCGAAAGAAGCATCCAAACTTTGATTAGAAAAACAGTTGAGCCTAGCAACGCTGGATCTAGGTTTTCTCTTAAGAGGGGAGGCGGGATATAAGATTTGCCAACCCTTGCCACGCCTTCAATACTATAAGCATTGCAATTTTCATTTAGAGTGAAAGTTGCATGTATTTCCAAGAAAAACAACGGTATTTATTTATTACATATTATTTATTAAAAGCGCTGGTTTTATTGAATCCTAGTTTATTTCCATTGATTTTAAAAGTTTCATAATGGCTTTATTTGAAATACTGTAAATTTATTTGCTTTAAATTCCCACTTCTCAGGCTGTTCTTTCATCAAACTTAATCCCTTTTTTTACCTTGCCCGATCTTTCACCCCACCCCCTAGATACAGGGGCGTAATTTGCTATGGGAAAAGGGGAACTGCCCCCTCCACACCCACGTTTTCCCCTCCCCTAGACCTCAGTTTATCCCCCGAGTTTAAATTTAGTTTCTGCAAAAAATCTTGTCAAAACTAAGATAATCCTGCATAATTCACGTATTCAGAGAAACAAGTCAGATTTCTTTAGTATATCTTTGCATTTATGGTAATATATGGGTCATTTGTTTGTTTTCACTATCATTCTTACATGATTTGGGTAATTTGACTCCAATTTTGGCTCCCCTTCCCCAAGGATTTGACAAAATTACGTCACTGCCTAGATCCAGCCTTAGAGTATAGTCAATTCTATCGGTAATTGCCTGTTATTGGTAATGCATTCAAGATTTACGCTTAGGTTACATCTCAGAAAACCGGTTTCTGAGCCATAAAAACAAGTGACGGATAAAACAAGGCATTGGAACACAACCGTTTCTTTAACAAAAATCGGAACATCCTCAAGGCACAATAGGAAACAAAATTATTATCACTAGTTTGATTTAAGGCGAAAGGAGGTATTTGAGGCGAAAGGATGTAAATTTTAATTCTACGAAAATTGTTGCATAAGATATCCTTTTAACATCGATCATAGCTCAAATCGTTTCAAAATCAACAACCTAGTTAATCTTCTGCCATTCAATTTTTTTTTTTTTGCATTCGATCGTTTTAGTCACGTGCTACTGTGTATCAAACAGTTCGTGGTAACGAACTGTAGTAAGGAGCGACCCGGCTCAATAGTAAACGAACCTCTAAAAAACGGAATTTTGGTGCTAAAATATACATCAAAAGAATCAGATTTTCATGCTGATTTTAAATATATAAGTTTCATCAAATTTAGTCTTTTTCATCAAAAGTTACGAGCCTGAAAAAATTTGCCTCATTTTAGAAAATAGGGGGAAACACCCCCTAAAAGTCAAAGAATCTTAACGAAAATCGTACCATCGCATTTGGCGTATCAGAGAACCCTATAGCAAAATTTTCAAGCTCCTATCTACAAATATGTGGAATTTCGTATTTTTTGCCAGAAGACAAATCACGGGTGCGTGTTTATTTGTTGTTGTTTTTTTCCAGGGGTCATCATATCGACCAGGTTGTCCTAGAATGTCGCAAGAGGGCTCATTCTAACGGAAATAAAAAGTTCTAGTGCCTTTTTTAAGTGATCAAAAAAATTGGAGGGCACCTACGCCCCCTCCCACGCTCATTTTTCTCCAAAGTCAACAGATCAAAATTTTGAGATAGCCATTTTGTTTCGCATAATCAAAAACCATAATAACTATGTTTTTGGGAATGACTTACTCCCCCACAGTCCCTGGGGGAGGGGCTGCAAGTTACAAACTTCGACCAGTGTTTACATATAATAGTGGTTATTGGCAAGTGTACAGTCGTTTTCAGGGGATTTTTTTTTTTGGTTTTGGGGGTGGGGTTGAGGGGAGGGGGCTATGTGGGAGGATCTTTCCTTGGAGAAATATGTCATGAGGGAACAGAAATTAAATGAAAAGGGCGCAGAATTTTCTAAAATTACTATAAAAAAACAATGAAAAAATAAACATGGAAAAGTTTTTTCAATTGAAAGTAAAGAGTAGCATTGAAACTTAAAACGAACAGAGATCATTACGCATATGAGGGGTTCTAAAAATACTTTAGCATAAAGAGTGAGGTATTTAGGAGGAGATAAATACCTCGCTCTTTATGCTATAGTATTTTTAGTAATTTCAACTATTTATTCTACGGCCTTTCTGATTCAGGGGTCATTCTTAAAGAATCGGGACAAAACTTACGATTTAGCGTAAAGAACGAGGTATTAACGAGGTTACAAACCCCCTCATATACATAATAAAAGTTAAAGAATATAAAAGTTTGTTACGTAAGTTAATTCTTAAGTTACGTATAGTTTTTACTAATAAAAAATTCCTTAAAAATTAAAATTTGTAGTTGCCTTTTTGTGTAACCGAAAAAAGTTGTATGGCAAATAGGCCTCCTTCCCCATCCCTTATTTCTCAAAATCGTCTGATCAAAACTAAGAGAAAGTTATTTAGCCAAAAAAGGAATTAATATGCAAATTTCATTTTAATAATTTATGTGTGGAGAGCCATAATCAAACATGGATTAATTCAAAAACGTTCATAAATTACATAAAAAAAACTAGTTTTTTTAACTGAAAGTAAGGATCGACATTAAAACTTAAAAAGAACAGAAATTACTCCGTATATGAAATGGGTTGCCCCTCCGCAATCCCTCGCTCTTTACGTTAAAGTTTGACTCTTTGCCGAAATTCTGCTTTTTAAAACAATTAAAAGCTTTAGCGTAAAGAGCGAGTGATTGCGGAGGGGCAACCCATTTCATATATGGAGTAATTTCTGTTCTTTTTAAGTTTTAATGTCGCTCCTTACTTTCAGTTAAAAAAACTAGTTTTTTTTTATGTAATTAAGAATAAGGGGCTAGAGAAATTATAAATTTTACGCTACCAATCAATTTACTATTTTCGATGTATGCAATTTAACAGCAAGAAGCTGCAGGTTTACTGGGGCGTCCACGCTATATCTTGATTGGCCTGGGCATGATTGGAAAAGCTACTTGAAATCAATACAAAAAAAGAGGTTCTTATTTTGGCATATTTATTTGGCATAAATTGATTGAAAAATCAATATAAAAAAATTTCCACTGAAAATAAGGAGAAACATTAAAACAAAACGAACTGAAATTATACCGTATAAGACAACAACTACCCCCACTCAACCCCAACTCATTACGATGAAGTTTTTTTTATTGTTTTTAGAAAAGCTTCTCAGTCACATCTCATGCCCTTGTGAGAGAGGCATGTGAAAGGGGGTAGATCCCTCAGAGGTCGAATAATTTCTGTTTGTTTTGAGTTTTAAGGTAGCTCCTTACCTCCAATTGAAAAGAAAATGGATTTTCATACTCAATTTTCTAAGAAGAAGCCATTCCACATTGTATAAACATTATACCAGTGCAGATTAAATGACATCATTTTTTTGTAAAGGCATCATTGCAGTACAAATATTGTGACGTCATTTTCACTATATAAGACAACTGCCAAAGCAGTATTAATTAGTAAAAACTTAGTATGAAGTTCAAAATAGTAGAGGTCCGTCAAGAAGAAGACAAGAATAAGGAAAAGCTTGAGGCTTTTCAGAAGAAACAACTTGATTTGTTAGAATCAGATTTATCTTGCAGTATTTGCATGGAGGTACATGTTAAGCCGGTTAGAATGCCGTGCCAACATATTTTCTGCAAAACCTGCATAATTCAATGGGAACGGGAACATAATGGCTGTCCACTGTGCAGGACTGAAAGATTGCATAAAGACACTCTTCTGAAGAGCTGCATTGACAATCTTAATTGCATTCAGAGGGCCCTCAATACAGAAACAATACAGTATTTCTGTTCTATGGCAAATGATAGTCAGTTCTCCTCTGAGTTCTTCAAGAATCTTGAGCTCTTGAAGCAGAGACAAGTCAACTTCTTACAATCAGATCTGTCTTGCAGCTTGTGCCATCGGGTTTTGACTGACCCAACAAGATTACCATGCAACGACATTTTTTGCGAAATGTGTATTCTTCATTGGAAGAGGTACTTCGAGCATTGTCCCCTTTGCAAGGCAAGGGGGTGGCGGGAAGATTCTCTTCTAGAAAGCTGCATTAATAATCTTGTAGAATGTAGTTATTCCCAAGATGAAAAAACAAAGAGGGCTGAACTTTTAGCCGACCGTACACACTTAGAGAAAAAGCTAAAATGCCGACCTTATTTTGATTAATAGAATGGAAACTAAAAAGAGGCAGGTGTTGGAATGGCATTAAGATATTGGAAAGGCATGATATTGTGACTGTGTGTGGGGACTTTAATGCTAAGGTTGGAAGTGATGCCTCCTATGCCCCAGCTATCCTAGGTAAGCATGGACTGGAAGAAATCAATGATAATGGCATACGTTTAATCGACTCATAAGCTCATCGTCGGCAGATCATGGTTCCCTCATAAACAAATACACAAATATATTTGGAACTCGCCTGATGGTGTAACAAGAAATGAAATAGACCATATTTTAATTGCCAAGCACAGGCAACGCTGTTTAGAGGATGTTAGGACCTTTCGAAGTGCCGACTGCTATTCCAACCATCAACTTGTTGTTGCTAAGCTTAAGCTGAAATTAAAAACTGTCATAAAGCCCCAGCGGTAAGAAAAAACATTTAATGTGAGAAAACTGCAGGACCCGTATGTATTACAAAAGTATACATCTACTTTGTCAAACAAGTTTCCCATGTTAAGGGACGAGTGGTCAATTGATAATTAATGGGAAAAGATCGTCGAATCTCTGAAAGAAGCGGCACAAGAAGTTGTAGGATATAACAGGAAGAACAAAGAGCATTGGATATCTGAAAGTACCTGAGATATCATTGATCAAAGGGCAGAAGTCGAAATTCTCGTATATAGGCATGAACATAACACGTCAAGCACTAGAGAATATCTAGATGATTTAAAAGCGTAGCAGAAGCATCTCAGTAAACAAGTCAAAACACCGACTAGGAATGATAAGAGGATGTATCTCGAAGCTATGGCTGAGCAGGCTGAAGTAGCCGCCAGGCGGGGAGATAGTCGTCAACGACGAAGCAATTGAAGTAGTGAGAGAGTTCAAATATCTCGTTAACATTCTTACGCAAGATGCCAATCCTGAAAGAGAAATTTTGAGCCGAATAGCATTGGCTGGCTCTGCCTGCAATTTATATATATATATATATATATATATATATATATATATATATATATATATATATATATATATATATATATATATATCATTCGTTCAAATGAGCCATCTCCTAATGTTAAAGGACCTTTCCTGTTTGATGCGATCACACCTTGAGACAAATGGATTTTCCCCAAGATGTGAACTGCCTAGATAGTTTTTTCTCAGGCTAGAAAATGTATATATATATATATATATATATATATATATATATATATAATATATATATATATATATATATATATATATATATATATATATATATATATATATATATATATATATATATATATATATATATATATATATATATGTATATATATGTATATATATATATATATATATATGTATATATATATATATATATACTAGCTGTTGGGGTGGCGCTTCGCGCCACCCCAACACCTAGTTGGTGGGGCCCCCCCAAGCCCCCCCGCGCGCGTAAGTCGTTACGCGCCATATTAGTTACGCGCCATTGTAGTTGTGTCCCTGTGTCCCACCTGTGAATATAGATAGATTTATATATGTGTTTCAAACTACGTAAAAATTGCGAATATACAACATTCTTGGCTTTCCCATTGTCTGTGCATATACATAGCCGTATGTACTAATAATGACGTCATATGCAAACGCTCTTTTTACAAACAAACAAACATGCATACACACAACTCGTTTTCATATAGATAAATAGATAGATAGATACAATATAAATTAACTGCGTAAAACTTGCGAATATACAACGTTCTTCGCTGTCCAATTGTCGCTGCATATAAATAGATTGTCAGGTTTACTGACCCTCGAACATGCAACGTACAATTATCCATGAGAAAAACAATCAGTATTAAGATCTATACCACATTTTTCTAATGATTGACCTTGAGCTTTGTTAATGGTGATTGCAAATGCTAATCGAATTGGGAATTGCAATCTTTTAAATTGAAAAGGCAGATCCGTTGGAATCATGGGAATGCGAGAAATAAGAACAGCCTCACCCTCAAAAGGCCCTGTCAAGATTGTGGCCTCTATTAGGTTTTCCATTGTTTTTTTTTACGGCAAGTCGCGTGCCATTGCAAAGCTTTGGTGGGTTGATATTTCTTAAAAGTATTATTTGTACGTCTATTTTTAGTTGTAGCACGTGTGGTGGAAACCCTGAAGGATCTATGGAATTT
>NC_088863.1:36763632-36834431 GCF_032884065.1 Artemia franciscana
TGCTCATTGGGGCCACAAGGGAGGAGATGTTCAACCCATCTAAGTTGCTTGGATTTATTCAAACAATGGAAACCTATGAATACGCCATGTCTGTTGCTTTTCCCAATTAATCGATTAGATTTCTCTTTGCATACAAGTTCAAACACGCATTGGCTCTTGTCGACCATGGCTTGTATAGTAACGGTTATAATACTGTCAAAGTATTTGGAGCTGTTTAAGGACTTCCTATGCACGAGATAATTTCCACCTTGCAAAGAATGATTTGGAACTAGGACAAAAATAATGCTCTTAGATCAAAATACGATTAATGAAGACGGTCAAAGAACTGATCATGACTGGGTTACTGAGGCTTCAGGCATTATTTTGTCTTTTAATGTGCCAAATAATGAGCCCGACTTGTCAAAAGCTGGAACTAATCAAACTAAGAATACAAAGAGTGCTAGGACGTCAAATCCGATAGAACTAACTTTTTCCAGTTTAGAGGCCTTCTCTCTTGTCTAGGATCCCGCTTCACCGGTAACAGATACTTCTTGGAAAGCCCAAAATAAAGTTCCGTTTTCTTTACCGACTGAATTATCTAAACATAGAGCTGAATTCTCCATATACCAATCAGATTACCAAAGAATTTTCAGTTTTTAATTTTCAAGTCGCAACCACCCCCTCAAGAAACGTCTACCCCCAATCCAGACTTGAGAGCAGCCCCAGTTCAACCAGTTTTGGAAGCCACATCCAGTGCAAAGAGTGGCCCAGAAGAACAGACGGAAAAAGCAGCTGGTCTGTTTTCATAATTAACGTCTATATTTGGATAGAAAAGGGTCGCACAAGCTATTCTACCTGACGATGAGAAGCCGAAGTATGTATTTGATCAAGCCAAGAAGAGTTGGTTAGACGTTGAAAACCCAGATGAGGAGACGGAAACCCCAGCTCTTTCACCTCGCTCAACTTTTGCAGGGCAACCCAAGACTGCTCAGTCTGTAAGTAGGAATCCAATTACAACTGGAGCTGTAATTGAAACATAAAACTTGAAAAATAAAAGAGTTCAGTCAAAAATTTCAAAAAGAACTGTCTGTGGTCCTTTTCTGTTCCCCGCTTCGGTCAACCATTTAAACCAGTTGAAATCCAGAGATGTCCTATTATAAATTTTTGTAGGATAGATACCTACCCCTTTGTCACCAATCAACAGTTTGCTTATTTTCCAATTTTCTGGGTATTCTTGCTCATATGGTTGTAACAACAGGTGTAAGAATTCCCACATAAGAATCGTTGACTTCCTCATTATAGCACCTCCTCTAATTCCGCTGAGAGAAGATCCTTACAAAACTTTATAGCCTAATTGTCATTGTCCCATCCGAGTCCCTGGAAAACAATTTAGGGTGTCAAAATGCGTCGTCATGCGTCGGTCTTCAGAAACATTTGTCCCACTAATATCTTGAGTCAAGTTGGCCAGAGGGGGCATAGTTTCATGGCTAATAACATCTTCAGCTGAAGTTCTCAAACTTGTATGTCTCTTTAGGAGCAGGGGATGAGGAGACAGCCGATTTCGGCTTTATGGTCTGAAGGGCAGCCATTTCCTGGTAAGCTGGATTCTGAATTTGCCATTGAAATGGTGATATATGACATGAATATGCCTGAAAAGGTGGAATTCTTACACCTGTTGTTAAAATCAAATGAGCGAGAATACCCAGAAAATTGGAAAATAAGCAAACTGTTGATTGGTGACAAACCGAAATTTATCTACCCTACAAAGATTGATAATAGGAAATCTCTGTATTTCAACTGGTTTAAATGATTGATCGAACCAGGGAAGAGAAAAGAAGGTCTAGACTACGCTATTGAATGTAGCTCCTGGGGTGATGCTTATGAGGTCGCTTTCTCAATGGACGAACAAACGTTGAAAAAACTGAGGGAGGTGTATTTATGGTCATTGTCACCATATTACTTTCAGACATTTTACCAGCTGCATTCTGGACTACTACCGATTGCATGCTCTATTTCAACCAGTAGCCAAATGATTGACTGACGAAAACACCTGGCTGTGACATTATCTAGCCCGTACAAAAACCCAAAAATTAGATAAAACTTCGATCATTGCTAATGGTTATTCGTTGGGGCAACAAGGAGACAGTTATGTGGCTTATTTTTGATACCTAGTTGCAGGAGTGGAATTTGGAACCCTGCATTGGCTCTTGTCGACCATGGCTTGTAAATAATAATTCTATATTAATAATAAAAATAATTCTTCTAGATCCAAATACGATTAATGAAGACGGTCAAAGAACTGATCATGACTGGGTTACTGAAGCTTCGGGCATTATTTGGTCTTTTAATGTGCCATAAAATGAGCCCTGCTTGTCACAAGCAGGATTTAATCAAACTATGAGTGCAATGAGTGCTAGGACGTCATATCCGATGGAACCAACTTTATTCAGTTTAGAGCCCTTCTCTCCTGTCTGGGATCCCGCTTCTCTGGTTACAGATACTTCTTGGGAAGCCAAAATAAAGTTCTGTTTTCTTTGCCGACTGAATTATCAGAACATAGAGCTGAATTTTCCATATACCAATCAGATTACCGAAGCATTTTCATTTTTTAATTTTCAAGCCTCTACCACCTCCTCAAGAAACGTCTACCCCCAATCCAGACTTGGGAGCAGCTCCAGTTCAACCAGTTTTGGAAGCCACGTCCAGTGCAAACAGTGACCCAGATGAACAGACTGAAAAAGCTAGGGGTATGTTTCCAAAATTTATCTATCCTACAAAGATTGATAATAGGAAATCTCTGGATTTCAACTGGTTTAAATAGTTGATCGCAGCAGGGAAGAGAAAAGAAGCTCTAGACTACGCTATTGAATGTAGTTCCTGGGGTGATGCTTATGAGGTCGCTTTCTCAATGGACGAACAAACAGTGAAAAAAGTAAGGGAGGCGTATGCATTGTCATTGTCACCATCTTCTTTTCAGACATTTTACCAGCTGCATTCTGGACTACTACCGGTCGCATGCTCTATTTCAACTAGTAGCCAAATGATTGACTGGCGAAAACACCTGGCTGTGGTATTATCTAACTCGTCCAAAAACCCATAATTAGATAATACTTCGATCATTGCTATGGTTGATTCCTTGGAGCAACAAGGAGACAGCTTTGCCGTATATTTTTGATACCTAGTTGCGGGAGTGGAATTTGGAACCCTGTGGATGATGCTCATTGGGGCCACAAGGGAGGAGATGTTCAACCCATCTAAGTTGCTAGAATTTATTCAAACAATGGAAACCTATGAATACGCCATGTCTCTTGCTTTTCCCAATTACTCGATTAGATATCTCTTTGCATACAAGTTCAAATATGCATTGGCTCTTGTCGACCATGGCTTGTATAGTAAGGGTTATAATACCCACAAGGGAGGAGATGTACAACCCATCTAAGTTGCTAGAATTTATTCAAGCAATGGAAACCTATGAATACGCCATGTCCCTTGCTTTTCCCAATTACTCGATTAGATTTCTCTGTGCATACAAGTTCAAATACGCATTGGCTCTTGTCGACCATGACTTGTATAGTAAGGGCTATAAACACTGTCAAAATATTTGGAGCAGTTTAAGGACTTCCTATACACGAGATGATTTCCAGCTTGCAAGGAATAATTTTGAACTGAGACAAAAATATTGCTCCTAGATAGATCCAAATACGATTATTGAAGACGGTCAAAGAACTGATCATGACTGGGTTACTGAAGCTTCAGGCATTATTTGGTCTTTTAATGTGCCAAAAAATGAGCCCTGCTTGTCACTAGCACTTGTCACTGGAATTAATCAAACTGAGAGTACAATGAGTGCTAGGACGTCAAATCCGATGGAACCAACTTTATCCAGTTTAGAGCCCTTCTCTCCTGTCTGGGATCCCACTTCTTCAGTTACAGATACTTCTTGGGAAGCCGAAAATAAAGTTCCGTTTTCTTTGCCAACTGAATGATCTAAATGTAGAGCTGAATTCTCCATATACCAATCAGATTACCGAAGGATTTTAATTTTTTAAATTTCAAACCTCTACCACCTCCTGAAGAAACGTCTACCCAATCCAAACTTGGGAACAGCCCCAGTTCAATCAGTTTTGGAAGCCACGAACAAAAATGAAAAGGTCAATCTAAGTAATTTTTATAAATACAACAATCACTTCTGTTATATTTGCAGTCACCTCCCCCACCCCCTACTGAGTCCAGAGATTGCCCTATGCTAAATAAAACGCTTAGTGGTATGCTACCTAAGACTGCAGATTTTCCTGCTAATTACCCCTTGTAAATAGCTGTCCAATTAGTAAATGAGCAAAAATTTTTACACAGTATATATAGCATAGGCACCTTGAAACAGCCAAAAAATATAAGGAATGTGTTTGAAAGATACCAATTTTAACTATGAGTTTTCACTAAAGGATTCCTGAAAAACAAACATTGTTTATCTTCATTAAAAACAGAATATTCACAAACCCTATCTTAGATTGGCATCCCTGACAAGTAGGTGTCCAATAAGCAAATACACAAGAAACATTGCAGAGCATTTATAAGACACGCACTTTAAAACAATAAAAAAAAAATCAAGATTTTTCATTTCAGGATTCCTGAACAAAACGTGAAAAGGTCAATCAGAATAATTTCATAAATAAGGTGAAAACAGCATTGAATTTTACGACATAAAAAATGAGAATTAAGTGACATCAGTTCTGCAAAATTATTATAATTCAAAAGAAACGGCTTTCTCTTAATCCTTTCTCTTTCTCTAGATTAAGTTATTTTTCATAACGTCATCAAAGTATCATTGCCCTTTTCTTGTTTCTTTCTATTCTCTAATGAAATCTGAGAAGCCACATATTTCCTCTTCTTTTACAGGTATCTGAATTTTTAACACCAAACTGCATTTTAAATAACAAATCTCCTATTCCAAGATCATACTGTTTACAAAATACTTTCACTGCTCCTTTCTTTTTTTTTATTAGAAAATTTATTTAGCAGAAACTAAAATTCTTCAAGGACAATGTTAAAAATACAAATATTATTTTAACATTATTTTAATATTATTTTAATGAGGTTCATCTCGCAAAAATTGCTCGTTAAAACTGAAAATAATCAATAATGACCGTTCAAGCAGCTGACATTGTGGCAAACGTCAGCCTTTTCACAGGTTTCACCTTGAAAGTCAGGCAAATAGTGACAATTTTTGGTGCCATCTACTTCTACACAAGAACCACCATTTAAGCATATTGCATTCAAGCATTCATTTTGTGTTTGACATAGATCTCCTTTAAAACCTGCCTTGCATGAACACGAATGGCTATCATTACTCAATATGCATAAACCATCATTTAGACATGGATGGAAATAACAAGGGTTATCTAGTTCACAAATAGGCCCAAAATGACTTCCAACACATTTATAAGTGGCAACACCGTTTAAATTAAAGCATACTCCATTGTTTTCGCACGTGACGTTGAAGCAAATATTTAAAATTTCACAATTATTACCCTTAAATCCTTTTGGGCAAGAGCTGGAGTAATTCCCCTGGTGAATGATACATTCACCTCCATTTTTACAGGGGTTCGAGTGACATAGGTTTAGTATTTCACAAAATGTCCCATCAAATTGCGTTGGACAGTCACAAGCTACATTGGTGCCATCTACGAGACAAACTCTTCCATTCTGACACGTTACATCTATACACGGGTTAATTAATTCACAAAAGTCATCAATATATTCTGGCGGACATGTACAAACAATATTTTCATTTATTTGAGCACACTTTCCATCATTTTTACATGGATTTGGGCTACACAGATTCTTATGAGCACATGCTGGCCAAATAAACCCTTCAGCACAGTTGTACCTGGCGCTTTCAAAAATGTCCCCAATTTAGACATATGAAATTGTAGCATTTATCCATCCCTTCGCATAATTCTCCTTCAAAACATGGCTTGCAGTCACAAGTCCTTTCTTCTCTATTACATTCAGCTCCATTCTTACAAGGTTCATTAAAACAGAAATCGACATTTTTACATTCATCAAATAGAAATAACTATGACATTGTCTGGTTACGACAAGGTATCCGAGCAAGTACCCCAATTCAGACATATGAAATTGTAGCATTTATCCATCCCTTCGCATAATTCTCCTTCAAAACATGGCTTGCAGTCACAAGTCCTTTCTTCTCTATTACATTCAGCTCCATTCTTACAAGGTTCATCAAAACAGAAATCGACATTTTTACATTCATCAAATAGAAATAACTATGACATTGTCTGGTTACGACAAGGTATCCGAGCAAGTACCCCAATTCAGACATATGAAATTGTAGCATTTATCCATCCCTTCGCATAATTCTCCTTCAAAACATGGCTTGCAGTCACAAGTCCTTTCTTCTCTATTACATTCAGCTCCATTCTTACAAGGTTCATCAAAACAGAAATCGGCATTTTTACATTCATCAAATAGAAATAACCTTGACATTGTCTTAGAAAATTTAGGAAAAATCAAATTTCGTCTCGCTGCTACTTGAAGCTAGAGTTCTATAAAGTCTTAGATGCTTAAAGTCGCCTTCAGTCACATATTGACTTAAATCATCCCTGGCCCATACCCAGCTATCACCTGTACAACCATCACCACAAACACACAAATCTTCAATATCGATTATAAAGCAAGTACCTCTGTTCATGCATGTAAACGAAAAGCAGAATTGTGCTCTTCACGATTATCACCATACTAATTATTAGAGCAAGAACAAGAAAAATCAGAGTCAATAAGTCTGTGGCAGCTGCCATGGTTTAGACATGGGTTATTAAAGCAAGGGTCAAAATTATTGCATTCCTCACCAATGTATCCCTCTTTACATAAGCATGTCACCTGACCATTTTCAGGCACACATTTTCCATTGTTAGAGCATGAATGGTTCCAGCAGGCGTCAATATCTCTGCAGGTGTCACCGATGTAAGGTGGTGTACAAATGCACGTGAAAGATTCACCATCCCTGAGGAAGACACCTGAATTTGAACACAGGTTATGGAAACATGGATTTTTCATTTCACATAGCTCCCCGTCATACCCAACGGGGCAAATACAGATGGCCCGGTCAGTATATTAATCAAGCAACGTATGCTGAAGAAGACCCGTAAATTATCTTCTGTCCATTGACAGACAGTTTACTCTTTACTTAACTTAAATGTACTGTTTGAACAATAGTAGAAAAACACAAAAATTCTTATTCAGGGTCTCCGCTGTTTATTGAGACAAGTCAATATCTCCAAAAACGTGAATCATGTCAAATGAATTAAGTTTTTCATATTTATATCACAGGATGAAAAACAGTAATATCATTTCTTAGGGGTTCACACAGCAGGACTACCCTTCAGAGGGCAATGGGGACAACTACAAGATTTCCAATAGTACAACTATAGTGCAATTTATATTTTGAATATATAAACAAAAAGGTTTTAAAAAAAGTTTTATTCAGAAATTCTTTGATGGGAAAATAATAGGCAAATAATTGTGACAAATAACACTCATTAAAAAGAGCAAAATTCTTCCTTGAATATTAGTTTGAAGAAACATTCTTGTCATTTTATTTCATGTTCTAATTGATTAGAAAACTGATATAACAGGAAAGAGAACCCACATAATTGGAAAGAATTCTGTTATTCTTTCCAATAAGAATTATTGGAAAGTTACAATCTTCCACTTCCTTCGGAATACGCCTTACTTATACTATTACTACTACTACCACTAATATATTTCTACTACTAACAAACCGTGTCCTTACCAACTCAACCTCTCTCTCACTATGGTCCTAAAAGGTAGAATAGAACCGCATTTTTCGTATAGCTTGCTATTTAAACTACGGTCAGTCAAACGGTTACCCAAAACAATCCGCAGACGATTTCTCAGGGAAACATCAAGTAAATCCTTCTTCGTCCTTCAGAGCGCCCACGTTTGAGAGCAATACTTGACCACTGTCATCCCTGTAGCTTCTTTTATTCTATTCTTGGTTCGAAGATTTATCTTCCTATTCCTCCAAACTTTTTTCAACTCTGAAAATCACCGTAGGTCTTGGTTATTCTACTTTTAATATCTTCACTGCATCCATCCTATTTACTAACAATAAAACCTAGGTAAGTGAAGCTATCAACTCGATTGAGCTTCTCGTAATAAAAAATCATCTCTTCACATTCACTTATTCCCAGTTAAAGCAAATTAGACTATTTGTGAAAGAGTACTAGAGGCAATTTCTTACAGCTCTAAAAAATTATTGCTGTTGATTTTATTTAGTGCTTCCCAAAAAAAAAAAAAAAAAAAAAAACAAATATACTGAACTTTTATTTCAAATTTTTGAAACAACAATTTCAACCTTTCGTAGCTCTTTTTTTACTTTTCTTTTCTTTTTACACTTTCGGGAAAGCTAAAAACGCCAAAGCGTCAGATACCCGCTAATTCCTTACTTGGTTGAATCATAAGGTGTTATGCAGAGCCTGTATTGAGCCTTCGACTGAAGGAATCAACAAACCGGTTTGATTGGAGCAGTACTCCTCCCAAGAGAAACACCTACGCAGAATTTCTTTTTTTGGGGGGGGGATAGTAAAAACAAATTTTATTTGTAATTTGAGTAAGAAGTGCCAAGAAATTCAGAAACATTTTGAATTCTGGGGATTGGGGCATTAAAGCTCCTCCTCCTGCGTACATCCCTACCCGGAGAAGACAATTCCAAATGTATTTAAAGTGCCAAACAAGGTATTCCCAAGAACTCTATCTTTATCCTTTCTTCCTTCAAGCAACAAGAGCTGTATCCCTCCCTGTTTGTCTTGGCATTTTGACACATATTAAAACAAGGGAAGGAAACTCCTTAGAAGGAGGTGAGTAAATGTATATCAATGACATACCCAGTTTGCATGTCTTTATAATCCGAAGGTTATGAATATCAAAAGTAATAACCGTGACTGAGTACCAGTAAACCTCTCCAGTAATCTGGTTATCCCTCTTTATATCTAAGCTCAAAGGAAGCAGCTTGATAATTTAAATAAAAAATTAAATTAAATTTAAAAAAATTTGGAATTAAACCAAATTAATTTAAACTTATTAGAAAATAAATTAATTCAAATTATTTCTTAGAAATTTAAAGAAATTTAAAGGCATAAAAACTGGGGAGACTAATTTCAGTGCTCTGGAAAATCGATTAAAATAATGTAGATAGCATAATAATCCCTGTTAAAGGATGCTTTAACGTAAAGGGTAAAGGAAGGTCAAGGGTAAAGGTTCCCCGGATCATTACTTACTAATTTCGGTAAAAGGAAAATCATTATTTCGTCCTTTCAATATTTTTTATTTTATTTTAAAGAGCATGAATTTAGGTACAATAGACCGAAAGAAGCATCCAAACTTTGATTAGAAAAACAGTTGAGCCTAGCAACGCTGGATCTAGGTTTTCTCTTAAGAGGGGGGGGGGGGCGGGATATAAGGTTTGCCAACCCTTGCCACGCCTTCAATACTATAAGTATTGCAATTTTCATTTAGAGTGAAAGTTGCATGCATTTCCAAGAAAAACAACGGTATTTATTTATTACATATATGTTATTTATTAAAAGCGCTGGTTTTATCGAATCCTAGTTTATTTCCATTGATTTTAAAAGTTTCATAATGGCTTTATTTGAAATACTGTAAATTTATTTGCTTTAAATTCCCACTTCTCAGGCTGTTCTTTCATCAAACTTATTCCCTTTTTTTATCTTGCCCGATCTTTCACCCCACCCCCTAGATACAGGGGCGTAATTTGCTATGGGAAAAGGGGAACTGCCCCCTCCACACCCACGTTTTCCACTCCCCTAGACCTCAGTTTATCCCCCGAGTTTAAATTTAGTTTCTGCAAAAAATCTTGTCAAAACTAAGATAAGCCTGCATAATTCACGTATTCAGAGAAACAAGTCAGATTTCTTTAGTATATCTTTGCATTTATGGTAATATATGGGTCATTTGTTTGTTTTCACTATCATTCTTACATGATTTGGGTAATTTGACTCCAATTTTGGCTCCCCTTCCCCAAGGATTTGACAAAATTACGTCACTGCCTAGATCCAGCCTTAGAGTATAGTCAATTCTATCGGTAATTGCCTGTTATTGGTAATGCATTCAAGATTTACGCTTAGCTTACATCTCAGAAAACCGGTTTCTGAGCCATAAAAACAAGTGACGGATAAAACAAGGCATTGGAACACAACCGTTTCTTTAACAAAAATCGGAACATCCTCAAGGCACAATAGGAAACAAAATTATTATCACTAGTTTGATTTAAGGCGAAAGGAGGTATTTGAGGCGAAAGGATGTAAATTTTAATTCTACGAAAATTGTTGCATAAGATATCCTTTTAACATCGATCATAGCTCAAATCGTTTCAAAATCAACAACCTAGTTAATCTTCTGCCATTCAATTTTTTTTTTTTTGCATTCGATCGTTTTAGTCACGTGCTACTGTGTATCAAACAGTTCGTGGTAACGAACTGTAGTAAGGAGCGACCCGGCTCAATAGTAAACGAAGCTCTAAAAAACGGAATTTTGATGCTAAAATATACATCAAAAGAATCAGATTTTCATGCTGATTTTAAATATATCAGTTTCATCAAATTTAGTCTTTTTCATCAAAAGTTACGAGCCTGAAAAAATTTGCCTCATTTTAGAAAATAGGGGAAAACACCCCCTAAAAGTCACAGAATCTTAACAAAAATCGCACCATCGCATTTGGCGTATCAGAGAACCCTGTAGCAAAATTTTCAAGCTCTTATCTACAAATATGTGGAATTTCGTATTTTTTGCCAGAAGACAAATCACGGGTGCGTGTTTATTTGTTGTTTTTTTTCCAGGGGTCATCGTATCGACCAGGTTGTCCTAGAATGTCGCAAGAGGGCTCATTCTAACGGAAATAAAAAGTTCTAGTGCCTTTTTTAAGTGATCAAAAAAATTGGAGGGCACCTACGCCCCCTCCCACGCTCATTTTTCTCCAAAGTCAACAGATCAAAATTTTGAGATAGCCATTTTGTTCCGCATAATCAAAAACCATAATAACTATGTCTTTGGGAATGACTTACTCCCCCACAGTCCCTGGGGGAGGGGCTGCAAGTTACAAACTTCGACCAGTGTTTACATATAATAGTGGTTATTGGCAAGTGTACAGTCGTTTTCAGGGGATTTTTTTTTGGTTTTGGGGGTGGGGTTGAGGGGAGGGGGCTATGTGGGAGGATCTTTCCTTGGAGAAATATGTCATGAGGGAACAGAAATTCAATGAAAAGGGCGCAGAATTTTCTAAAATTACTATAAAAAAACAATGAAAAAATAAACATGGAAAAGTTTTTTCAATTGAAAGTAAAGAGTAGCATTGAAACTTAAAACGAACAGAGATTATTGCGCATATGAGGGGTTCTAAAAATACTTTAGCATAAAGAGTGAGGTATTTAGGAGGAGATAAATACCTCGCTCTTTATGCTATAGTATTTTTAGTAATTTCAACTATTTATTCTACGGCCTTTCTGATTCAAGGGTCATTCTTAAAGAATCGGGACAAAACTTACGATTTAGCGTAAAGAACGAGGTATTAACGAGGTTACAAACCCCCTCATATACATAATAAAAATTAAAGAATATAAATGTTTGTTACGTAAGTTAATTCTTAAGTTACGTATAGTTTTTACTAATAAAAAATTCGTTAAAAATTAAAATTTGTAGTTGCCTTTTTGTGTAACCGAAAAAAGTTGTATGGCAAATAGGCCTCCTTCCCCATCCCTTATTTCTCAAAATCGTCTGATCAAAACTAAGAGAAAGCTATTTAGCCAAAAAAGGAATTAATATGCAAATTTCATTTTAATAATTTATGTGTGGAGAGCCATAATCAAACATGGATTAATTCAAAAACGTTCATAAATTACATAAAAAAAACTAGTTTTTTTAACTGAAAGTAAGGATCGACATTAAAACTTAAAAAGAACAGAAATTACTCCGTATACGAAATGGGTTGCCCCTCCGCAATCCCTCGCTCTTTACGTTAAAGTTTGACTCTTTGCTGAAATTCTGCTTTTTAAAACAATTAAAAGCTTTAGCGTAAAGAGCGAGGGATTGCGGAGAGGCAACCCATTTCATATATGGAGTAATTTCTGTTCTTTTTAAGTTTTAATGTCGCTCCTTACTTTCAGTTAAAAAACTAGTTTTTTTTATGTAATTAAGAATAAGGGGCTAGAGAAATTATAAATTTTACGCTACCAATCAATTTACTATTTTCGATGTATGCAATTTAACAGCAAGGAGCTGCAGGTTTACTGGGGCGTCCACGCTATATCTTGATTGGCCTGGGCATGATTGGAAAAGCTACTTGAAATCAATACAAAAAAAGAGGTTCTTATTTTGGCATATTTATTTGGCATAAATTGATTGAAAAATCAATATAAAAAAATTTCCACTGAAAATAAGGAGAAACATTAAAACAAAACGAACTGAAATTATACCGTATAAGACAACAACTACCCCCACTCAACCCCAACTCATTACGCTGAAGTTTTTTTATTGTTTTTAGAAAAGCTTCTCAGTCACATCTCATGCCCTTGTGAGAGAGGCATGTGAAAGGGGGTAGAACCCTCAGAGGTCGAATAATTTCTGTTTGTTTTGAGTTTTAAGGTAGCTCCTTACCTCCAATTGAAAAAAAAATGGATTTTCATATTGAATTTTCTAAGAAGAAGCCATTCCACATTGTATAAACATTATACCAGTGCAGATTAAATGACATCATTTTTTTGTAAAGGCATCATAGCAGTACAAATATTGTGACGTCATTTTCACTATATAAGACAACTGCCAAAGCAGTATTAATTAGTATTAATTAGTATTGTCAGAACAAATAGTAGATATCCGTCAAGAAGAAGACGAGAATAAGGAAAAGCTTGAGGCTTTTCAGAAGAAACAACTTGATTTGCTCGAGTCAAATTATTCTTGCAGTATTTGCTTGGAGGTATATGTTAAGCCGGTTAGAATGCCGTGCCAACATATTTTCTGCAAAACCTGCATAATTCAATGGGAAAGAGAACATTTGGGTTGTCCATTTTGCAGGACTGAAAGATTGCATAAAGACACTCTTCTGAAGAGCTGCATTGACAATCTTAATTGCATTCAGAGGGCCCTCAATACAGAAACAATACAGTATTTCTGTTCTGAAGCAAATGATAGTCAGTTCTTCTCCGAGTTCTTCAAGAATCTTGAGCTCTTGAAGCAGAGACAAATCAACTTCTTACAGTTAGATCTGTCTTGCAGCTTGTGCCATCGAGTTTTGATGGACCCAATCAGAATGTCATGCAACCACATCTTTTGCGAGATGTGTATTCTTCATTGGAAGAGGTACTTCGAGCATTGTCCCCTTTGCAAGGCAAGGGGGTGGCAGGAAGATTCTCTTCTAGAAAGCTGCATTAATAATCTTGTAGAATGTAGTTATTCTAAAGATGAAAAAACAAAGAGGGCTGAACTTTTAGCCGACCGTAACTCTTAGAGAAAAAACTAAAAAAAATTCCATATTTCGATTAAGTGACAGGAAACTAAAAAGAGGCAGGTGTTGGAATGGCATTAAGATATTGGAAAGGCATGATATTGTGACTGTGTGTGGGGACTTTAATGCTAAGTTTGGAAGTGATGCCTCCTATGCCCCAGCTATCCTAGGTAAGCATGGACTGGAGGAAATCAATGATAATGGCATACGTTTAATCGACTCATAAGCTCATCGTCGGCAGATCATGGTTCCCTCATAAGCAAATACACAAATATATTTGGAACTCGCCTGATGGTGTAAGAAGAAATGAAATAGACCATATTTTAATTGCCAAGCACAGGCAACGCTGTTTAGAGGATGTTAGGACCTTTCGAAGTGCCGACTGCTATTCCAACCATCAACTTGTTGTTGCTAAGCTTAAGCTGAAATTAAAAACTGTCATAAAGCCCCAGCGGTAAGAAAAAACATTTAATGTGAGAAAACTGCAGGACCCGTATGTATTACAAAAGTATACATCTACTTTGTCAAACAAGTTTCCCATGTTAAGGGACGAGTGGTCAATTGATAATTAATGGGAAAAGATCGTCGAATCTCTGAAAGAAGCGGCACAAGAAGTTGTAGGATATAACAGGAAGAACAAAGAGCATTGGATATCTGAAAGTACCTGAGATATCATTGATCAAAGGGCAGAAGTCAAAATTCTCGTATATAGGCATGAACATAACACGTCATGCACTAGAGAATATCTAGATGATTTAAAAGCGCAGCAGAAGCATCTCAGTAAACAAGTCAAAACACCGACTAGGAATGATAAGAGGATGTATCTCGAAGCTATGGCTGAACAGGCTGAAGTAGCCGCCAGGCGGGGAGATAGTCGTCAACGACGAAGCAATTGAAGTAGTGAGAGAGTTCAAATATCTCGTTAACATTCTTACGCAAGATGCCAATCCTGAAAGAGAAATTTTGAGCCGAATAGCATTGGCTGGCTCTGCCTGCAATTCATATATATCTTCTATATATATAAAAATAAGTTGTCTGTCTGTGTGTCTGTCTGTGGATCAGGTGACGTCATGTTTCTGTGTTGACTGACGTCATGAAATTAGTTGTCGTCATTTTTGCTTTGACGGTGACGTCATTCAAGATATTTAAGACATATGTTCACGTAGAAATCAATTAATGTTTAAGTTTACAATGACTGATGAACTTACCATGGCAAAAGCCGATGAAGATGCTCAAAGAGTCTATGCCAAAAAACTTGCTGCTGATAGAGAAAGTCAGAAAAGAAAGCGTGCCGAGGAACTACCAGAGCAACGCGAAAGCAGACTTGCTGCTAAAAGAGAAAGTGAAAAAAGAAGGCGTGCCAAGGAATCAAAAGAACAGCAAGGAAACAGGCTTGAGGCTGATAGAGAAAGAAAGAACAGAAAGCGTGCCGAGGAACTACCAGAGCAACGCGGAAGCAGACTTGCTGCTAAAAGAGAAAGTGAAAAAAGAAGGCGTGCCGAGGAATTACATGAACAGCAAGAAATCAGGCTTGCTGCTGATAGAGAAAGTAAGAAAAGAAAGCGTGCCGAGGAATCACAAGAACAGCAAGAAATCAGGCTTGCTGCTGATAGAGAAAGTAAGAAAAGAAAGCGTGCCGAGGAATCAGAGCAACCTGAAAGTTATCGCCTGGCATTCAGGTACAACCCAGTCGATGATTATAGCTTGAGTAGATGTGTTCAAATCGGGACAATGTCTAAAATTTGTCCCTATTGCAAGGCCTTGAAATTCAATGGTGAAACAATAGGAATGTGTTGCGCCTCAAGAAAAGTTAAACTTCCTCTATTGGCTGCACCACCAGAGCCATTGAAGACTTTCCTTACTGGAACTACGTCAGAATCTAAGCGTTTCTTGTCAAAAATCAGAAAATACAACTCATATATCCAAATGACGTCGTTTGGAGCCCAAATCGAAAATCCAGATCAATTTATGTCTACTTTCAAAGTAAAAGGGCAAATTTATCATAGAGCAGGGTCCCTTCTACCATTCTCAGGCGAGAATCATAAATTTTTACCATTTTACTTCATCAGTGCCTTATGAGGGTGAGGCTGTTCTTATTCCTCACATTCCCATGATTCCAACGGATCTGCTTTTTCAATTTAAAAGATTGCAATTCCCAATTCGATTAGCATTTGCAACCACCATCAACAAAGCTCAAGGGCAATCACTAGTATATATATATATATATATATATATATATATATATATATATATATATATATATATATATATATATATATATATATATATATATATATATATAGGGTAGGCCGAAACTATAAATTATTAAAACTTCAAGTCATTCACCAGTCAAATATTAAAACTGGGAAATGTCATAGCAAGTTAAAAAGGTAAAAACTGGACATTAAAGAAAAAGAGGGAGGGGAGGAAAGCCAGCAATCAAATTCAAAAATCTATCAGCATCAGAACCAAATAAAAAAAGAAGAAAACTAGCTGAATTTTCTATATATATTTTTCGTAGCATAGGGTTTTCACTGGAGGTACTGCAAAGCTTTTTTACTAGAGGTACAGCATCAAATGGGAAACAAGGACACAAAAGGCTGGGAACGAGGAGGGTAGCATTGGGTGGGAAGGGTCTTTTCGAATAATGTATTCTGTAAGACGGTTTATTCTGTATTTCTAAGACACAACATACCTCTCTTACTCAAGCGTTTCTAACCTAGATTTTCTTAATGAGTGGTTAAACTAGGTTAACGGACGTCTCAGAAATTTTCAAAATTTGGTATGTGAGTCAATAGAAACAACTGATAGAAACAAGTTTCTGAAGTTATTAAGAAATAATGTTGCTAGTCTCCCATAATATTTTCCGTTGTGAGTGTTGAAGTATTTATTCCCGGAAGAGATTGTTAACTCTATAATAATATTAAGGTCTTTGGTTAATACACACCATTCCCTTCATGTCTGGATCAGCTAGATCAACTATGGGTTTAGCCATAAGTTAATAAAATTATAAGTTAAATTCGTGATTTTCTTAAGAGAAAATATTTTTGATACCACATCAATGCTTTTGTGGCAAATTTTCATGGCGGTGAAAATTTTTATTTATTGAAGTAAGGTAAAACAAAAAGGGGAGAGAAATAAGACATTACATTTTGAAATCCCTACCGGCAGTGCTGATCTCCATCTCATGGTCTTACAGCCAGGAAACATTGGGGTCATACATCTGGTGCTTCCGCACACCCTTCCTGTACCTTCCCCAGATTTCTCTAGGTACCCATTAATTTTGTGGTACCAGGGTGATTTCCATAAAAAAAAATATTTTCAATGACACATCAAAATATTTTTGTGGCAGATTCTGACGGTGGTGAAAAATATATTATTACACTAGCTACCTAGATAAATTTTAGGTCTATTCGCATCTGATACCAACAACTTCAAAGATACTAAAAGCAAAACTAATTACTTAAAACTGACAATGTTTTTCATTCGTAAGAATTGAAACAATAAAAAATGTCGCTTTCCCTGACAATCAAACCTTAAAAGGAAAGGCACGGTTTTAAGCTACTTATAGCTTACACTTTTCACCCATGTTTTTTTTTTTTTTTTTTTTTTTTTTTTTTTTTTTTTTTTTTTTTTACTAGCGCCCTCCACTTTTCTAAACAATATAACTGTATAGGGAGGTCTTTGGCACTAATTATTGAATTCGCAATTTTTAGATATTTCTAGAACATAAATGGCTGCATAAACTTCCATTTGACCAATTTAAGAATCTGGTTTTGAAAATAACTGTCCTTGATCCTATATAATTATTAGTAAGGCTTAACAAACAAACTAGGCTGATCAGTTTCAACTATCTATTACTATTGCTTGCAATATTTTTTCTCAAGCTTTTATGATAATAAATCTTTTTTTTGTATTACTTTTTAGTTTTGAAACAGATTGCTACACATTATCTAGCACTCTATTATTTTCTATTCTTTGACTTTTTGGTTCTCAAATTTTTTGTAGCTTGAACCTATGATTGACCGGAGTTTTCCAACTTCAGCATATTTTCAAAATATCGTCAAAACTAAATATTTCTTTTAAGTAAGAGGGTCTTAATCACGGGAGAAACAGATGTCATTGTTTTTATGAGAAAAATCATGGCTGTGCAATCCCCAAACTAGGCTAAATAATAATTTTACAGGATCGATTGTACCCAACTTATACAACGGGAAAAATTGGCATTTGTAGATGACGCGCTCAAAAAGATGTTAGTTAATGACGGTCAACATTAAAAAAGAGTTTCTGACAAAATATAATAAGATCCACGTAAGATTTCATAAGAAACCTTTGAATATATAAATATATTCAAAATAAAATAAATTATACTGATCTTCCAGGGCTATTGATGGCGTTCAGGGCGGCAAAAATTGATAAACATTTCAGCTTCCAGGTCTTTTTTACAGGGGCAGGTATTGAGCCTATCGCCCAATTCTGCGCCAGCTCAGATGGAGCCCGGGCCCCACATTACTAAGCAGAGATCAATCTACTTACTATCCCAGGATATATACTTACCGAATATAGTTAAAATGTAAAGAGTGGTTTCAAATCTTTCATTTTCTGTATTGAATTACAAACTAGGCTAACAACCTTTTCAAACTTTCCATTATAATTTTGTTTTTCTGGATAACTTCAGCTACAAGTTCTGAAAACGGCAAAATTACATAACTGTTCGTTCACAGCGAAACAGTTAAAATCCAAAAAGTATTTACAACCTTGTAATTACAATTTTCTTCAATTTTTGAAGGTGGAATTTCGGTATTGTATTTCAATGATTCCATTCAGAAGATTAAGTGAGACACAAAACTATATAGTTTTCCCCCCTTGATAAAGGTTTCTGAATGAGAAGTTGAAATATTAAGATTTTTTTTTTATCTAAAGTTTTTTTTTTTGCCCATTGTCTTGTTTAAAATGCTATACCAATTTCTATATAGTTTTTGACTTGTTTAAGTGTGTTCTTTTTATGTGGTTTATTTTGCAATGTTTTGTGGAGCCTTGTATTGCCTGACTTGAGTCAATTAATGCTGATATTTTTTGATTTTATTTTGTTTTTTGTTTTTTCATCCAGGCGCAAGACAATATCCAAGATTTTGTATGAGGGGGGGGGGTAATTAACAAAGACATTACAAATCTAATCCAAATTTGTACATATGCACTTATGATACTATTTTACAAGCCCAACAAGCATTTCGAAAAAGAAGTCAAAACAGATGATCCACCCCCTAGATATGGCCCTGTTCAGGTGCAACAAACTAACAGAATCTCCCCTTTTCGAGCAAAATTCATAAACAATTGAATTTAGTAAATCCTACAAAATACTATCCGAATTCTTGATCAAATAATATTTTATCAAGCCGCATCTTAATTGCTGTAGTGGGTTGGTTTAACAGGTGAATATGGTTATATTGTTCTTTAATTTTTGGGGGTAATAATATGAATAAGGTATATAGCGCTAATAACTGAATAAACAAATTCAATATTACAATTAATTAAAGAAACATGAACATACCTCGTGAAATCAACAATGCTATTCTTTAGCTCAGGTTCATTCTTCCAGCACTGGACACTGGTATTGATATAGCTCGTATTTCCCAAATTCTCTAAACCACCCGGCATGTCCATTGCAAAAGCTAATTCAGCTTCACTCATATCCTCCATAAACAATGGCTTCTTTGCTGGTTCTGTGGCAATGTCTTCTTCTTTGGTACCTATTAGCATTACTATAATACCATCTTTAATAGTCAACCTAAAATTCAAGACATATATTTATGATAAGTTGAATAATACAACAGTTATTAGCAACTAAGAGGATACACGCTGGACAACCTAGTACCAATAATATTTTCTTTAGCACCCACAAATACTATCATAGCACTGTTTTTTTTTAATAATCAGCCTACAATTTAAAATGCCGCTCATGATAAGAGGGATAATACAATAGTCCTTATCAACTCAGAGGATGTATGGTGAACAACTCTGCATTAATAAAATCTTCCTTAGCACAATCACAAATAGTAACACAACACTTTTTTAACATTTACTATAATGTGCATTTAGATATTTTACAATTCATGAGCTAAGCCACCAAACATGGATACATTTCCTAATATATTGTGTAAGCTGTTGTCTTCATAGTGCTTCTAGTGCATTCCTCTTTCCTTTTCCTTTTAAAACTGTTTGAGCTGTGAAAAAGTGGTGACAGACTACAACAACCTTTTTTGCTATTTATGTAGATAATCTGCCTATAGGATTGAATCTACCTCCAGGTGGGTTGGATTATTAAAATTATGAATCAAAACTCTTGTTATTAAAACTGTATAAACCTTGTTCAATATAGGATAGGTCTATAGACTGTTTTGATGTGTTAGCTAAGATGAAACAAAAACATATTTGAAGTGCATAAATATACAACATTTAATAATGAGTCCATTATTGGTATACCATCAACACCCACAGCAGTACCACCTTTTAATTTCTTAAATACCAACTTAATGTCTTGGCCATTCACATCACCCACTAAATCATAATCGTGTTCCCTCATAGGATAAATAACTGTCTCTTGGGTGTGCGCTATCTCCTGAAGATCTACACAATCACTTTCCGCTTTTTTAGGTAATCAGGCCTTGAATCAGCTTCCGGAACAACCTGGGTATTAACGTTTCCCTTTCCACTATTATTCCTTATATAGCCCCAAAACTTAAAAAAAAAAAATTCTAAAATCATCACCAGTGTCTAGTTTTTTCTTATTCTCATACTCTTCTTTTTCCCATTTTATTAAACTCTTTTCCCATTTTATTATTCATATTCTCTTCTTTTATCTTTATATTTAGCCAATTCAAATTTTGATCTTCCCTGCTTTCAAATTCATTCAACCAATTCAATAAATATATCACTTCCTCTTTCATTAACTTGCAATCCAAATCAAAGTATGGCTCATTCTTTCTTAATTTTTTTTGGCAGGCCACACGATTCTGCAAAACTGCTCATTTATTTCATTTAACTGCATAATTACACCATGTGCATCTTTTTCATTGTCCTCTAACGCTTTCAACTAATTTTTTTTGGCAGGCCACACGATTCTGCAAAACTGCTCATTTATTTCATTTAACTGCATAATTACACCATGTGCATCTTTTTCATTGTCCTCTAACGCTTTCAACTTATTTTTTACATGCTACCTTTTAAATGGCTCAATATCTTTATCTGTTAAATCATTTCTAATTCGTTTTTCTAAACTCCACATTATAGAAATTTCTTACTTGTGGGACGCAGTCCTGAAACTGCCCAACCTTCACCTGAAGCTTAATAGCTCTATGACCAGATCCAGCTAAAGCTAATGTTCCCATATTAATTGATTCAGGTACAAATTGCATTTTAATTAGCGCATAATCTACAACACTTGGAGTTGGTCCTGAAAGGCAAGTAAACTCGCCCCTACCCTTATCATTCCCAAACCTACCGTTTGCAAACATCAGATTATGTTTCCCACAAAGCGCCAGGAGCTTTCTTCCCCGTACATTTATTTTTGTTTTTTCATCCTTGTTACTTTGTGGTATTCTACAACAAATTGGGACAAAATCACCTAAATCAGGGATCAACACATCTAAGATCTCAGCCTCCGTACCGGTATGCGCATTAAAATCCCCCATCAACACGCACTCCAGATATCTCTAACTTTTCTTGTATTAACGATAATTCTTCTTCTACAATTTCCCAAGTATTCTCTCAATTGTCCATTCCGTGGAGGAAAATTAATTGCTTGGAGAGTAAACCCAAAATTAATTGCTTCCCATATTCAAAACAAATATACAGTCAAAGCAAGTTTCAGATCTACTATTAATTCTCTCATAACTTTCAATAGCAGGTGCTTTGACCAAACCCAAAATGCCACCCTAATGTTTATTATTTCTTGATACATTACGCATGATCTGTTCTACCAAATACCCAGGGAGAAGTGACATGTTACAGCATATTTGAAACAAACTTTGTTCGTTATCTTTCCAGTCTTGTTGGTTTAAAACCCAAACCTGTCATCGGATCTCAAATTACAATTTAAAAGTCTTTTCAAGTTTCAAAAGAAAACTTGGGTTTGTTTATTTTAAGTTTAATACCATTTAAGGCTTGCTGGGGGGAGGGGTTGCAAAAAGAAACCTTAAAAAACAAATCAAAACTACATTTATATATTTTTAATACGTCTTTTTGTGTTGGAGAAATGTTTGGGTGGGAGGAGGAGGGGTCTAATCCCTTCATCCTGCTTTATGGATTCAGTATATGAAAGCGGCTGTCTCCTCATCAACGCCCCAACTCCTTACGCTAAAGTTTAACTCTTTGTTACAGTTCCACTTTTTAAAACAATAGAAAATTTTAGCGTAAAGAGTGGGGTGTTGAGGAGGAGACAGGCCTTTTATATATGGAATCATTTCTATTTGTTTTAAGTTGTAGTGTCAGTCCTTACTTTCAGGGAAAAAAAAATTTTATTTAACTTCTGAACGCATTTGAATTGATGTATGTTTTGATTTTGGCTCAGCGTAAATGAATAATTAAAACGAAATCTATATATAATTTTTTTTTTTGGCTAAATTGTTTTTCCAAGCTTTTGATTGGACGATTTTGATCAAAAAGGGGTGGGGAGGTGGCATAATTTCCCTCCAATTTTTTGGTTACTTAAAAAGTAACAAATTTTTCTTTTTTTAAACAAAGCAGGAAAATCCAGCATCCCCTTTTTGGAAATGCTCTTCCCCGTGATAAATTCATCCCTTAGAAAAATCCTACCAAGTATCCCCCTTTGCCCAACCATAAAAAATTTTATGCATAAAATGTTGGATCTCACACGTTTTATACTTTAAACATCTTTATGTGTTGGAGAAACATATTTTGGAGGGAGGGGACCTCATCGTGGTTCCTGGGTTCGGTCTTGCTATTATTGATAGCCTATATTTTCATGGCACTTGGTTTTAACCAAGTGACATAGCAATCACAAATTATGTTGGTCTGTCCTGGTTTTGCTACTTCAGGCACTTCCAGGTAAATTAGGACAAAGAAATTTGACAGGCGTATCAGGGATCAGACCAAATTAAATTAAAAATAGTCATTTTCCCGATTCGACCATCTAGGGGGAGTGGGGGGCCGGTTGATTTGTAAAAAATAGAAAAAATGAAGTATTTTTAACTTACGAATATGAGATGGGATCTTAGTGCAATTTGATGTTTGGAAGGATATCGTTTCTCAGAGCTCTTATTTTAAATCCTGACCAGATCTGGTGATGTTGGGGGGGGGGTTAGAGGGAGGAACCTAAAATCTTGGAAAATGCTTAGTGTGGAGGGTTTGGGATGAAACTTGGTGGAAAAAGTAAGCAGAAGTCCTAGATATGTTATTGACATAACCGGAATGGATCTGCTCTGTTTGAGGGAGTGTTAATTCTGAAAATTAGAAAAAATGAGGTATTTTGAACTTAGAAAGGAGTGATCAGATCTTAATGAAATTTGATATTTGGAAAGATATCATGTCTCAGAGCTCTTATTTCAAATACTGACCAGATCCCGTAAGGGGAAGTTGGGGGGGGGGAACCTAAAATCTTGATCTCTTATTTTAGATCTCTTATTTTAAATCCTGACTGGATCCAGTGTCATTAGGGGGGGGGGGGGGGCAGAAAATCTTGGAAAACGCTTAAAGAAGAGATCAGGATGAAACTTGGTGGAAAAAATAAACACAAGTCCAAGATAGGTGACTGACATAACCGGACTGGATCCGCTCTCTTTGGTGGAGTTATGGGGGGGGGAGTAATTCGGAAAAATTAGAAAAAGTGAGGTATTTGTAACTTACAAACGAGTGATCAAATCTTAATGAAATTTGATATCTAGAAGGATCTTGTGTTTTAGAACTCTTATTTTAAATCCCGACCAGATCTGGTGACATTGAAGTGAGTTGGAGGGGAAACCGGAATTTTTGGAAAACATGGCAATCAAGGTATCTTTCAAATGGGTGATTGGATCTTAATGAAACTTGCTATATAGAAGAATCTTATGTCTCAGATACTCCATTTTCAATTAGAATAGGGGCTTCAATTAGGGGCTGTTCCCTCCTCAATGCCCTGCTCTTTATGCTAAAGTTTTTTTCACTGTTTTAAAAAGTAGAGTTGAGAGAAAGTCAAACTTCTGAAGTTCATTCATGTAAGCCTCTTTGCCTCAAAGAAGCTTAGTTTTCAAATGAGAGCTACATCTTTCAATCTGAACAGGGGTGGATCCAAGGAGGGCACAGAGGTGCACCCCCCCCCCCCCCAATGACATTGTGTTGGATTTGTAATTGGTACTGCTTGCTCTGGTTTGGATCTGGATGAAAGTGATTTTTTTTAATTGATTTTTAATAGTTGAGCTTTTCATAAATTTGTCAATATTAAGATAGGTTTATCAACAGAATCTGTTTGTATTACCGCAAAAGCCAACTGCAAGGCGAAAATTTTCATTTCATAATAACAAGGAGAAGAAATTTAAAATCCTATCTTCTTTAGGCTGTCAAAATGATATTTCAGGATTGTACTGTTACAATGGGACTGAAAAGCAAAATATTTACTTCTTTTTATTGTCAAAACTTTGTTTTTGAGTCTTGCTATGGCACTGAGGCCAAAAATATGGGTAGGCCAATCATTACTTTTTTGGCAGTGTTTTGGTTTTTTGTGTTATTTATTTTGTGAAGAGGGATGGCTTTTACAACATAGCCTAGTTGTTTTTTAGGGGATTTGTATAATAGAAAGTAAATGTATGAGAAGTGCAAAAATATTAATTTAAGTTTTGAATTTTTGTGAGGAACTAGTGGCCACTTTACTGCCTATTTTCATCCAATTAAAACCCTGCATTATATGACACATCATCTCCTCTTTTCATTGTAAAACATTAAAATAAAGGCAAAACTCTTTAGCACTTTAGACCATTTCCACTACCTACCTACAATGCATAATTGTTGATGTTATTTTTAAATTGTGGGTATTTCTTTGTTTGCAAGTTTATCTAAGCAACCTATTATACACCCCCCCCCAAAGAGAATTCTGGATCCACTATTTTCTCTCTGAAAAACCAATTTAAAATAACAAATCTCAAGACATTAAACCATCTAATTACAAGACAAAGAGCCTGAGATCTCAGCAGAGAATGTCTAAATAGATTTTTTGGAAGTGTCCAAGATAAAGAAAACCTCTGTCTCAGATTATGTATTATTGCGTAATATCTTTGTCAATAAGAGAATATGTCCCAGTATTAGCTGAACTGACAGCTATTGCTAAATTCGAAAATAGGTAGAACTGTATAAGCAAAACTATCAAACAGTTTGTGGTAACGAACTGTAGTAAGGAGCAACCCAGCTCAATAGTAACCAAAACTCTAAAAAATGGAATTTTGATACCAATACCTACATCAAAAGAATCGCATTTTAATGCTGATTTTGAATATATAAGTTTCATCAAGTTTAGTCTTACCCATCAAAAGTTACGAGCCTGAGAAAATTTGCACTATTTTAGAAAATAAGGGGAAACGCCCCCTAGAAGTCATAGAATCTTGACGAAAATCATACCATCAGATTCAGCGTATCAGAGAACCCTACTGTAGAAGTTTCAAGCTCCAATCTACAAAAATGTGGAATTTTGTATTTTTTGCCAGAAGGCAGATCACGGATGCGTGTTTATTTGTTTTCTTGTTTTTTTTTCCCAGGGGTGATTGTATCGACCCAGTTGTCCTAGAATGTTGCAAGAGGGCTCATTCTAACGGAAATGGAAAGTTCTAGTGCCCTTTTTAAGTGACCAAAAAAATTGGAGGGCACCTAGGCCCCCTCTCATGCTAATTATTTTCCCAAAGTCAATGGATCAAAATTCTGAGATAGCCATTTTATTCAGCGTAGTCAAAGAACCTTATAACTATGTCTTTGGGGACGACTTACTCCCCCACAGTCCCTGTGGGAGGAGCAACAAGTTACAAACTTTGACCAGTGCTTACATATAGCAATGGTTATTGGGAAGTGTACAGGCGTTTTCAGGAGGATTTTTTTGGTTGGGGGAGGGGTTGAGAAGAGGGGAATATGCTGGCGGAACTTTCCATCGATAATTTGTCATGGGGGAAGAAAATCTCCAAGAAGGGAGCGCAGGATTTACTAGCATTATTAAAAAAAAAAACAATGAAAAAATAAATATGAAAAAGTTCTTTCAGCTGGAAGTAAGGAGCAGCATTAAAACTTAAAACAAACAGAAATTATTACCCATTTGAGGGGCTCACCTCCTGCTAATACCTCGATCTTTACACTAAAGTATTTTTAGCAATTTCAACTATTTATTCTACGGCTTTTGTGATTCTGGGGTCATTCTTAATGACTTGGGACAAAATTTAAGCTTTAGTGTAAAGAGCGAGGATCTGACAAGGGGGCGAGCCCCCTCATATATGTAATAAAAATATGAGAATACAAAAGTTCTTTACATAAGCTAATTTATAAGTTACGTAAATCTTTTACTAATAAAAATATTTGTAAAAGATTAAAAATTCTAGTTGCCTTTTTAATTAACCAAAAAATCAGAGGGTAACTAGGCTTCCTCCCCCGCTCTTTTTTTCTCAAAATCATTTGATCAAAATTATAAGAAAGCCATTCAGCCAAAAAAAAAATATGCAAATTTTGTTTTAATTATTCCTCTGCGGAGAGCCAAAATCAAAACATGCATTGATTCAAAAACGTTCAGAAATTAAATAAAAAAAGCAAGTTTTTTTCACTGAAAGTAAGGAGCAACATTAAAACTTAAAACGACCAGAAATTACTTTGTATATGAAAGAGGCTGCTTCCTCATCAACGCCCCACTCTTTACGCTAAAGTTAATTACTGTTTTAAAAAGAAGAATTGAGAGAAAGAGTCAAACTTTAGTGTAAAGAGCGGGGCATTGATGAGGAAGCAGCCTCTTTCATATACGAAGTAATTTTTGGTTGTTTTAAGTTTTAATGTCACTCCTTACTTTCAGTTAAAAAAACTTGTTTTTTTTATTTAATTCAAATTAATAACCCACTTGTTCAGAAAACAGGAGCAATTCTAACTGTGAAAAAAGTGAAGTTTCTAGGTGGTATAATAGATTACTTATAATAGATTAAATGTCAAAAAGTGTGAAGAGTGAACAAAGTGTCCCATTACTGGTTGCTTTACCCTAGGCCTACAACAAAATAGAATAATTGGTATTTCTAAAGAGGTTCTTGTAGGCCTAGGACAATAACTTAATAATTTCAAGTGTTTCTTAAACAATTTTAATAATAACCATATTGATTTACAGCTTAAATTTTTAGCTTTCTGATAGGCCTATATACAACTTGCACTACCTAAATTCATGGCTTCATTTGAGGGAAGAGGTGGGTAATTTTCATCTATTGAATTCAAAATTTTAAATGAATTTGATGTAGGGACTGTAGCAATGAATCTATTTTGAGAGTGTGGTGAGATACAAATTTGATGCTGACTGTATTAACTATTATGGGGGGCTAGAGTTGTGACATATGGAGGTTGTCTTGCCAGATTTAACCGTGGTTTCTGCTGTTTAACCTGACCCTGATACTGTATAGCATGAGACACAGGTACAACTTGTGGAATAAATGTTGTATATATGGGGGCCTGCCCTTGCTCATTATTTTGACCAACTACATTTGGCCTCACCATCAGTGCAGGATATGATGAGGATCCCAATTTACCTGCATCCCAGATAAAACAAATCGCTATACCCAGAGAAAACAAATATATCAAACCATTAAATCAAAAATGATAGACCATGCTGAGTTGTTTTCTCAAATTCCTTTCTAATCTAGAAAAGAAGGCTATGAATTTAAATATTTGAGCCTAGTACAGCGCTACCTATTTTAAGTTTGTTGATAGCTAACGGTTCACCCGAAAGGTTGAGTCACAGATTATAAATGATCAGCTGAAAACGTGCAAAGCCCTTGCAGAAGAAGTATAAAGGTAATGCAAAAATAATGAAATTTGCCATTATTCTAGTATCAATTCCAGCCGATCAGTGCTGTTAAAAATACTCTTGAAAGTTGTTATTAAAATTTGGCGATAGGCTATGGATATGGAATTTGATAAAGCTACAAAACTAACATTACAGGAGCTAGTTCTGGATGGATATTTTATGGAAAGGATTTTCCATGGGGAGGGAAGTTTTGAAAGGAACTTATTCCTTTTTTTTTAAATCTTATTTTATGGAAAAAAAAATTTAAGCTAATTTACTACTAAATCAAACAAACACAATGAAATACAAAGGAAGGTGCAAATGCTTTTTCAAAAATATGGCTCTTTATGAATTAATTTTTTGCAATATTCTTGTTTTGTGATAGCACTTTTCCCTTCAAGAATTCAACCTATTAATTCAAGACTGATTACAAAGAAGGCGATTTTTCTTTCTTTTCGTTTTGATGGATTGACACCATATAAGTTTGTTAAGAACAATCGATTGAACAAATTCTTTAGAATTTTTCCAAAGGTATACTGATTTTTGCACATTATTTGAATGGCCCATATGTTAAGATACAATCGCCCCTATGACGTAATTCATACGAAAAATTGCAAAATTAAGGATATAAATGATTTTCACCACAGTAATGAATCATCATATTTTTTTTCTGAGGGGCCAAAAAACGTTAGCTGGCCTTCTCCAGAAAAAAATACACTCCCGTTTTCTAAAAAAAAACGACTATTGCTCTATTGAAGAGAGTAGATAAATGGGTTAAAATATGGTTACGCAGTCTTTGGTAGCTGAGTGCCTAATAAAAAAAAGCTTAGGTGAAAAATAAGCAAACAACAAGCTATCATTATGTGTGACAAAGAGTTGTAGCTTTTTGATACAGAGCTGTAGCTTTCTTTTGAAGATGCTGTTGTCTTTAGGAACCAATAGATTTTTTGAATTTCTACGGGCAAAAAGCTTTATCATATTTATCTAATTATTTTTGCTTGTTTAATTTTGACAATTCAACTCGGCAACACTGACAAAAATGTGTCTGTCGTAGTGGCCATTTTCACGAGGATGCAAGCTCGATAAAAATCTTGCATCTACATGAATTTGTGCTTGCACGCTGGATTTGTCCAATGAGAGTATGTTTTTGCTTTCATCCTTCTCTATCTTATTTCTTGTTGAACTTGATAAAGAGCCTTAGTTCAACTCTGCCTTTTGACCACAGCACAATCAAAGATACTCTACGCACGGTTGCCGCCAGGTGGAAAAAAAATACTTGATTTTATTGATCAATTAGGGATTTTTTTCAACTGTCCTTGCCTGAATTTCAGGTTTTCAAACCTTACAGCTGCCATTATGAAGATGTTTGGTTCAGCTAGTTCAGTTACAACGAATTTTGTGACCAAGAGGTTTGTTGGATTTTCCTGATTTCGATAGTGTTTAGGTGAAAACCTAGGACCCCCTCCCATCTTCTACATTTAACAAAATTTCGGTACCAGATTATATTAATCACTAATTCTATAGTCTGTGAAGAAGTAGGTTCACAAGTGAAACAATGTTTTTTTTCTTTTTTGTTGCCAAAAATGAATATCATCTCTATATTTTAATGATGGGGGGGGGGGGTGGAAAATGTGATAATTATCATATCATTAAAATAACTCAGCAATAAGTAAAGCAAGACTGACGTAGAGCGAATTGCAGCAATGTTTTTCGGTCTTGTATGTCACAGAAAGGTATTATTTGACACCCCCTTCCTTACTGGTAAGTATAGTTTGTTTTTGAAAACCCAGGTTTTGTGTTCCTCATCCTTTGTTGAGCCAATCAAGCACAAGTAAAAGCAAACTAATTCAGTCTAATTAGATCAGACATTATCGTTTTGCACATAAAAGAACACAAAACAGCACTTAGAAAGAAGAGAGAAAAAACAACAACAATACATATGTTGAACAAAAAATCTATAAAAGGTCATGAATTGACCAGAAACATCTGATTGGAGCAGTCTCAGTTTTGCGTACCAAAATAAGTCCTTGATCAGACCACATACTGCGATTTTCAAACTTATTTCTTGAAGCGCTCAGAAAATCGTGTTTACGTTTCGTAAGGTTCTAAGCTACAAACAACCCTGAGCCAGTAAGCTGCTTCTTCGCTTTAAACACATGGCGTGCTATTTCTTTTGATCGAAACTGGACGAGAAGAGGGGCAAAATTATCTGGTCTTTGAGCATTTTTGAATCCAGCTCTAAATCGATGAACACTATGTCTGAATCCTTAATATTAGTTAGACCCATCTTGACAGCAATGCACGCTTTCCCCAACACTGTGCGAAGGAATCTGCTTTACACCATTAAAC
The DNA here is from genome assembly GCF_032884065.1 of Artemia franciscana. Lineage (NCBI taxonomy): Eukaryota > Metazoa > Arthropoda > Branchiopoda > Anostraca > Artemiidae > Artemia > Artemia franciscana. The sequence goes on from NC_088863.1 coordinate 36,793,518, forward strand.
AAAAGGGGAATATAAAGATAAATATAAACTAAAAAAAAAACAAAAAACTAATCTGTTTATGCTTGAATTATGCAGATTTATCGTAGTTTTGACAAAATTTTGAAAGAAACTGAATTTCAGCTGGGGGGGGGGGGGCAAACTGGGGTCTGTTTGGTCTTATTTGGGGAATGTTTGCTCTTTTTTATATTTGGTCTTTTATATTAATCAATGTTGTGAAAATGGAATTAAACAATGAAAATGGAATTAAAACAATATAGCCAACCATGTAAGGCTATGTTCAGCTCTCCCTTGAAATATTTAGGGCTCCAAATTAAAAATAAGTACACACATGTGGCTGTTCTTAAACTTAGACATAATCCTTGATTACAATAGAAAAACTAAAACTAAACCTTAGAAATAATGCCGGAATACGAAACTAACAGAAACTTTATTAGAAGAGTACTTAGCAGCGGAATAAAATAGAGCTGAACAAAAGGAACATGACAATAATTAATACTGATAAATAATCTAATCTAAACATTGGCAAATATTTGGTTTTTTTCTAAGAAATTTTCGGTTTCAGGGGATTTTTTCGATTGAGTATTATCACTGTCACAACAATTTTGAACAACTGGTATTAGGAAACTGAAGATCGCAGACAAACCCAAAAACCCTCCAGCTGCATAAAACGGAATGTCGTATGAACCCGTTGTGTCGTACAGAAAGCCAGCTATGGGTGGGCCAACTATGGCAGCGAGACCACGGGAAATGCAAATTATCCCAAAACATTTTGTCAGTGCATCGATACCAAACAAGTCGACGAGGACAATTGATGTTAGTGCGATAAAAGCGGCTGAAAAAAAGAAGAAAAATTCATATACAAAAAGAAAAAAATAGACATAATATTATTAGATAAGAAAGAAGCAGTTCTCCTACTGCTACTACTACTTTGATTATTGAGAACTTGCATCAGTGAGTCCAACACAGCTATTTAAGCTCCTTCTTCACCCCCAAAATTTGAGTATGCAACAGTAGCGAAATCTTTTTCTGAAAATGACAAACATTTCATAGCGCGTGCACGAAGGCGGGGTCATGAAGCTAATGTGGTTAAAGATCTGTGTTAAGAATTTTCAATGGGGAGTATAAAATTTTTCGCAACTGTATAATAACTTTACTGTTTTTCGCCCCAATATATTCATAGCTTCACACTTTAACTGTCCATGAAGTTTTTATTTCCTTTAAATTTATTCTTGTAACCTCTACCCCCTTTCAGGGACAACCTGATTTTCGTATGGCCCGTGGTGGACAGTCAATTTCACGCAATCCATGGCAATTATCCGTAAAACCTGGCCTAGCCATAATAAATTTTCTGTCATCATAGCCTTGAGAAATGGGATTTAACTACATTTTTTGTACAGCTAATTGATTAATATACAGTCAGCAAAACGAATACCTTAGACTATCCCTCCATAATTCCCCTAGAAAATATTTAACAAATCTGCCTCGGCCTTTCAAAGCACCCACTTTTCAGAAATATACTCGACTTCTGTCATTACCGTGACTTCCGATGTCTTAATCTAATTATGAAGAATTAACTATCTAATCTTCCATTTTTTTTTTAACTATGAAAAAGCCCTAAGCCTTGGCTATTCTCCTTTTTCATTGTCATCAGCATCTTATATACAACCCAGGTATTCGCTTCAATATACGTATTTGGTATACTTTTTGAAAACTATTTCCATTTCCAAACCCACAAATATGCACGTCGTTCCAATCACTATTTGTAAAAGACTAGTTTATTAAATGCCCAAACTTTATTTATATACAGACACTTATCAGTGACTATCTTTTTCAACAAATGGGAATCACATAATGATATTAAACGTGTTATTTCGATTGGTTGGGAAACTTAACCGCTGATAAGAATCAGTATATAAAAAAGTTTGGTCACTTAATGAAATAGTTGTTTACGTATACTGCTTGGAATCATATGAGTTTAGAAGCAACAACCAACAGAAAGGGAATTCCCCTAAAATTGTGTCTGGTACCACTTCTCCTTAAATATTGTCATTTCCAAACCTATCAGTGATTAGCTTTTTCAACAAATCGGAATCACGTAATGATATTAAACGTGTTATTCCGATTCGTTGGAAAGTTAAGCTCTGATAAGAATCAGAAAAAAGTTTTTCGCTTAATAAACTAGTTTTTTGCATATACTACTTGGAATCAACAGCCATCAGAAAGGGGATTCCCCTGAAATTGAATCTGGTACTACTTCTTCTTAAATATTGCCATTTCCAAAACGACAAATATGCACTTGGTTCCAGTCACTATTTGTAGAAGACTAGTTTATTAAATACCCAGACTTTATTTATACACTGACACTTATCAGTGATTTTCTTTTTCAACAAATAAGAATCACATAATGATATTAAACCTGTTATTTCGATTGGCTGGGAAAGTTGACCGCTGATAAGAATCAGTATTTAAAAAAGTTTGGTCACTTAATAATCAGTTTTCACTAAATAAACTAGTTATTTACAAATACTCCTTGGAATGACAGGGATGTTTAGATTTAAAGCAACAGCCAACAGAAAGGGGATTCCTCTAAAGCTGTATCTGGTTCCACTTCATAAAAACTGTCATTTCCAAACCCACAAATATCCATGTGATTCCAGTCCTTATTTGCAAATATTTTTGCACAGGGTTCAAATAGCGTTTGCAGATTCGAGTTAAAGACTTAAACAGTTGCAGGGGCCGCGTTTTCTTATTTACTCTTGATTGCCTACATTGAACAAATCATGAATGATATGGTCCCAAAAACAAAGGAATGCTATGGCTTCCTTTTGCTGTTGCAATAGATTGTGTAACATGGCCTTACACCAATCTAAAAATTCAAATCCTCCTTCCAAAACCATGCGGTTTCAATCCCTGTTTTCTAACATTTTTGCACACATGGGGTGAACATGCAGCAAACAACTTATATTACAGATCAGTCATTATCAGATAATGAAAAGAATCAACTGGTTATGAAATGATTTTTAATCCCCAAAAGTTTTTGTATATTACCTGACTACAAGGTCATATACAATAACTCCATAACAACCAGATTTTTTGAAAAAACCTCTTATATATACGTTGAAGTCATGACTCTAGGATTTATTTTGATATTTCAGACTCCCATCCCCGCTCCCCCCCTCTAAAAAAAACTTTCCGAGTGCACTTTTATATGCACCGAGTGCATCATTTTCGAAACAGTGCCACACAAAAACTAAAATTCTATATAAAAATGCGGGGATCAAAAATTTAACCAAGCCCTTTATGAAACATTCTATTATAACGAACTACAAGTAGAACAAAGAAGAGCGTGAAACACTGGCGTTACGTGAAACACTGGCTCGTTACACTACAGTTTTTTTTAGTGCTTTTAAAAAAGTTTCTTATTCCAATTCAATGAATTTTGTTGTTTCGAGGAATCCCCTGATATTTTAAAAGGTATTTGTTTTTATAAATTTGTGCCTAAAAAGTGTGTAATCTGTCATCTAGTGTTTATGTGAACAATGGCTGATACATGATTGTTCCTGATCCTATAAGTTTGCAAATTGCAATTATAAAGTGTTCTTGAATGCATACGCTACACAGACAAGATTCTAGACACAATTCAGGGAAAGTACAGATTCCCGTGGTGAGAAAAAAACAACAACAACAAAACAAATAAAATAGACGAATCATTTTATGGAAAATAAAAAAAAAATAAAGAAAGAGAGAGAGAGAAAAATATAACCTTGCTAATCTTGCCTTAAGCAAGATCTGCCTAAATCTGAGCGAATCAGCTCAAAGGTCTCATTCGGTTTGTTCAAAAAATTGTAAAAAATTCTTTGGCTTATTATAAGTTATTTTATCTATTCATTTGTTTATATACAATTATTATTATTTTATTGGAGTCTATTAAAGATGGTGTGTCAATTGACAACCAAACTCCAAAAATTAAAACAAAATCCTAGTTCATAAAAAACGTAAGGTATAAAGTTTATACAGCTAGCAATAAATATTCGATTAATATAAATCAGTTCGATTAAAATTCGATAAAAAGTTCGAATTAAATTCAATTTAAACTGCAGGGTTGAAAAGAGTGACAACCTCCCCTAAATTATAGAGTCCTTTATAAAACCTTGTATTATAACAAAGTATAAGTAAAAAGTACGCTCTGTCAATTGAAATCGTAACTCTAAAAATTAAAACAAAATCCAAGTTCATGAAAACGTTAGAAATAAAGATTATACAGGTGGCAAATATTGGTATTAGGTAATATAATATTAGGTAATATATTACCTAATATAATCAATTGTTATTTTATTATGCTACTTTATTATTTATTACTTTATTTTCTTTTTTATAAAAAATTATATTTATTTTTATATAAATGTTTTATAAAAATATTGTTATTTATGACTTTATGTTAATTAATATAATTATATTAAGTAATAAATTATATTAGGTAATATAATTAATATATAATATTAGGTAATATAAAAATAGACAGCTTGTCTTGATATCACTCTGGCACCTGGTCATCGCCCTTGGTATCCTGCCAACCCTAACTGAAAAGGAAACATATAGAAGCAACTTTTACCTGAAACAAGGCCAAACAGGCCAGCAAGTGCAGCCAGCCATTCCGGCAAAGCCATTGACAAGGGGAACACAGAAAATGAATACGCCACTCAAGGCAATACAAATATTTGTCACAAGGAGGGAATCCACTGAGGGCATATCTGCCGAATAGCCAGACAATAAACGGCCGACTATGTTTGTCACACCAATGATGGATAAGAGGTAATCAGCCATTGTAGAATCAATACCCTGAAAGTTGATTAGTAAAATTAGCTGATTCTTCCTACCTCAAATATTTCATAAGGGTTTATTTTATAAATGTGCCATCAGAGCTTAAGAACCACCCCTTACAAACTAATAAAATAAATAGTTGTGGGTGAGTAAATTCTTACTTTGTTGTGGGTGAGTCGTCAGTGGGTAGTTGTGAGTGAAATCCTGTGTAAGTTATTCAACCTAAGCCATCTGTTGATTTTCAAACGAAATTTCAAAACGATGGCATTAATTAGAGAGGGGGGGGGGGTATGTAGATTAAAAAAATATTGTTTTGGTGTTTCCATTAAAAATAACCAAAATTACCCTCCTTAGTTTTTAAAAAATGTATTTTTGGGTTTTCATTTAGAATAATAATTATAGAAAATAAATAAAAAAAAAGATCATTGATTAGCACCTATGGTGAAAACTCGTACTACCTGAAATATTTAAATGAGTTTGTTTTCTAAATGTACAATCAGAAGTTTTTGTAAAACTAAAATGTGTAGCAATGAGTTAATTTCTATGAAAGTTATTTCATAAAAGCCATCTGTTGATTTTCAAACGAAATTTCAAAACGATGGCATTAATTAGAGAGGGGGGGGGGTATGTAGATTAAAAAAATATTGTTTTGGTGTTTTCATTAAAAATAACCAAAATTACCCTCCTTAGTTTTTAAAAAATGTATTTTTGGGTTTTCATTTAGAATAATAATTATAGAAAATAAATAAAAAAAAGATCATTGATTAGCACCTATGGTGAAAACTCGTACTATCTGAAATATTTAAATGAGTTTGTTTTCTAAATGTACAATCAGAAGTTTTTGTAAAACTAAAATGTGTAGCAATGAGTTAATTTCTATGAAAGTTATTTCATAAAAGCCATCTGTTGATTTTCAAACAAAATTTCAAAACAAGGGCATTAATTGAGGAGGGGGGGGGGGGGGCTATAAGCAATTACCCGCGTAGATTAAAAAAATATTGTTTTGGTATTTTCATTAAAAATAGCCAAAATTACCCTCCTTAGTTTCTTAAAAATGTATTTTTGGGTTTTCATTTATAATAATAATTATAAAAAAAAAAATAAAAAAAAATATCATGGATTTGCACCTATGGTGAAAACTCATACTACCTAAAGTATTTAAATGAGTTTGTTTTCTAAATGTACAATCAGAACTCAACTATAGCTTTTGTGAACCTAAAATATGTAGCAATGAGTTAATTTCTATGAAAGTTATTTCACAAAAGCCATCTGTTGATTTTCAAACGAAATTTCAAAACAAGGGCATTAATTGGGGAGGGGGGGCATATTAGCAACTACCCGCGTAGATTAAAAAAATATTGTTTTGGTATTTTCATTAAAAATAGCCAAAATTACCCTCCTTATTCCATTAGAATAATAATTATAAAAAAATAAATAAAAAAAAGATCATTGATTAGCACCTATAGTGAAAACTCATACTACCTGAAATATTTAAATGAGTTTGTTTTCTAAATGTACAATCAGAAGTTTTTGTAAAACTAAAATGTGTAGCAATGAGTTAATTTCTATGAAAATTATTTCACAAAAGTCATCTGTTGATTTTCAAACGAAATTTCAAAACAAGGGCATTAATTGAGGAGAGGGGGCTATAAGCAATTACCCACATAGATTAAAAAAATTTTGTTTTGGAATTTTCATTAAAAATAGCCAAAATTGCCCTCCTTAGTTTTTTTAAAAAATGTATTTTTGGGTTTTCACTTAGAATAATAATTATAAAAAAAAAAAAAAAAAAAAAAAAAATCATGGATTAGCACCTATGGTGAAAACTCATACTACCTGAAATATTTAAATGAGTTTGTTTTCTAAATGTACAATCAGAAGTTTTTGTAAAACTAAAATGTGTAGCAATGAGTTAATTTCTATGAAAGTTATTTCACAAAAGCCATATTTCGATTTTCAAACGAAATTTCAAAACAAAGGCATTAATTGAGGGGGGGGGGGCTATAAGCCATTACCCACGTAGATTAAAAAATATTGTTTTGGTATTTTCATTAAAAATAGCCAAAATTACCCTCCTTAGTTTTTTAAAAATGTATTTTTGGGTTTTCATTTATAATAATAATTATAAGAAAAAAAATCAAAAAAAAAAAAAAATCAGGGATTAACACCTATGGTGAAAACTCATACTACCTAAAATATTTAAATGAGTTCGTTTTCTAAATGTACAATCAGAACTCAACTATAGCTTTTGTAAAACTAAAATGTGTAGCAATGAGTTAATTTCTATGAAAGTTGTTTCACAAAAACCGTCTAATGATTCCTTCAAACGAGAGTTCAAACCAATGGCACTAGTTGGGGGCACCAATGGCACTAATTCACCCGCGAAGGTTTTGAAAAAAAAACTTTTATTATAAATTTAAACAAACCAATATCCCTCCCTAGATCCTGAAAAACATACATTTTGAGTTTTCATTAAAAAAAATGGATTAGCACCTCTAATTAAAATTCTCAATCTTAGCTAGTGATTAAACTACACAATGAGCTAGCACCATGTTGGGCACTTTGATGTGCCTTGGGGAATAAAACAAAAAATTTATAAAAGAACTCACTCTTCAATTGCCCTTCTAAGACCAAAAAGCACATTTCAATTAACCACGATTTAGTAATGATCATTTTAACAGAAGTATTTACAGCAAAAAGTATTGGTTCAGTGAGAATTTCTCTTGTTCACAACATGAAGGTGCAATTTTGAGTTCCAGAATTGAAAAAGGTAAGATTAAAATTAAAAAGTTTCTAAGAAGAAAAATCATGCAAAGTCCTCAAATTAACTTTCTAGCTTCTTGTCCACAATTCGATTTAATAATTTTGTGATTGAAGAGGATCCGATACCTTAAACATCATTTTCTGAGCCTCAATGAAACATCGTTCCTTTGTAAAATTGGACAAACATTACTTAGACAGTTTGTGATAGAAGCTACTTATTCAAGATAAGCTACTTATTCAAGTAGCTACTTACTTATTGAATAATTCAAGTAGCTACCTACTTCACTTATTGAATTATTCAAGATATACCTTATTTGGTAAGCAATTTTGCCCCTTTTAATGCGAGATGTGTCTTTTCTATTTTAAAGTAAATTTAAATGACCCCTTGAAAAAAAAATGTAATTTTTGCCACTCTATCCACAAATCTTAAAAATGTCACAGTTATGAAAAATGTAATAATTAATTTTTATAGCATTTCCACTATTTGACATCGGATTAACCACAAATCGACAGCTGTAACATTGCCATCTATTCACCGAAATTTGGGAAGGGAAGGGAAATGTGTTTTTTGAAAACCTAGGGTGGTGCCAAGTTTGTCAATGACAATACTTAAAAATTGCATTTGTCAATGCAAATACCCTACAAAAATATATTTTAAAATGTAGAAAGGGAGCAATTTTGCTTTTTTTTTCAACTTTCTCGATGAAAAACTTTTTTTTATCAAAATCTAGGAGAGCACCTTGCGCCCCTTCTAGAAAGCTCTAATTTCGGAGAAATAACTATTTATTTCATAAGTTATAATACAGCTGAAATGTAAAAGTTATAATAGTCAGAGCCATCGGGACTATCCCCGAATTTTTCAGTGATTTCCTGGATTTTACCAAAAGAAATTTGGGTTCTCCAGTATCACTCCAGAATTTAACAATTTATTTTTTGTATTCATTCATGTTATTACTATCGTTAATTTTTGGGACATATTAGTTAGCCCAATTTCCTTTTGGGGACAGTGCGTATTCTCAAAAAAATCGGGCAAAGTCATGTGTCACTTTTATAATTTTCATGGTTCAGCTGTAATAATAAATAGCTATTTCTAGGGCAATGGGACGTCACAGAAGGAGTTCAAGAAGATCCCCTAGGAATAATAGTTACAACTATCAGGACTAGCCCAATATATTTTTAGGATTTTTCCGAGTTTCGCCAAAAGAAATTTGGGCTCTCCAGTATCACTCCAGAGATTAACAATTTTATATTTTTTGTTCATTCATGTTATTACGATAGTCAATTTTGGGGACGACTGGTGAACCCAATTTCCTTTCGGAGACAGTGCGAATTCTCAAAAAATTCGGGGCTAGTCTGATGGTTGTCACTATTATAACTTTCATGGTTCAGCTTTTTTAACTTTTAAAACATATAATTTGTTTCTAGGACACTGGGACGTCCTATATGTCCCCTTAGTTATGATAGTGCAAATATGAGAAACAGCCCAAATTTCTCGGTAAAAAGCAAATTGGGTTAAAAAAATAGATGATACATAAAATATAAACTTTGGTGGTGGCCGGTATTTATCCCCCGGCAATTACTCCCCCCTTGCGGAAAATACCCCCGCCCTCCGCGGGGAATAAGACTTTCCAAATTTGAGAATTTTATTTAAGTTTTTCTTTTTTTAGTTTCCGTAGGAGGAAGTCATTTTGGTACTTGTGTATTATGCGTCAATCACTGAAGTTGACGCTACGTAAAAATCAAGAACAAACCAGTCTTTTCGTTAGTTTCTTCATTACTTTGGGACAAATTTGTGTAAATTATACCAGTCAAAAAACTATTCGTCCTTTTTCTATTTCGCAAAATGTTTACCAGGTTAACCGCCCTGGCATGGAAATATAAGAATAAGTCACTACAAAAATTGCGAACCCCACATTGGCCATCTCTTGGGCTGCTGAAAAACGATAAAAAAAAAACAGTCGGTCAGAAATTCTAGTAGAACGGTTTTGTTGATTCGTTCCAGAGTAAAAAAAAGAACAATATATTTTTTAATATAATAATAATTACATTTGACGACATATCTTTTACAAGAAAAGCGACTGTAAAGGGAAGTTTTCGAACAAGCAAGTTCTAATAAAGAAGAATAATTGAAATATGTAATAAAAAAGCGAACATAAATGTTTATAACCATAAACATTCTATTATTAATGAAATAAAAAAACTCAAACATTCACCAATATGAGCCCTTAAATTCTTTCATTTGTTAGCATTTAACAGAGTTCCCACCATCTTCAGTTCCTGAAGTTCAACAATTGTCCAAATTTGCGTGCTATAGAGCGATTTCGGTTACTTCAGTAGAAAAACTGATTGAAATAGTACTGAAGTAGTTACAGGTGGCAACACTGACATGCAAGCTATAATCAAATGGAGACATATGATTTAAATCAATTGAAATAACTAAGCTAAATAGGAGTATGAAAAATGTAAAGGATGAAAATATAATAAACGTTATATAATGTAATAATATATAAATATTATTATATATAATATATAAATAGATGTAATATAAATTTAATTTGAAAAATGACAAATAAAATATAAGAACAAAAAAAACCTTACCTTGGAAACAGCTGCATCAATTATATAAACAAAAGGCACGTAAAATCCAAGCATGCCGAACACGCTGCTAATAGCTAACAGAGCCATCTTTTTGTCTTTTAAAAGAGAAAATCCAAGAAGTCCCCATAGAGCATCGAAAAAATTCCCTACAATAGAAAAAAAGATAGATTGGGCCGATAGGTTGATTAGGTATATTCCCTACAATAGGAAAAAAAATCATAGAAATCTTCCCTAATCGGGCTCTGAGGCAACTCAGAAAAGACAATCATGATTCTAAGGTTAAAAATAATTGGATAGCAGTTAGACACGAAAAAGATAATTGATAAGTTGATTAGGTATATCCCCTACAATAGAAAAAAAATCATTGAAATCTTTCCTAATCAGGTTCTGAGACAACTCAGAGACAGGACAATAATGATTTTAAGGTAAAAATAATAGAATAGCAGTTAGACAGGAAAAAAATAATTGATAAAATGATTAGGTATATCCCCTACAATAAAAAAAAGCATTGATATTTCCTAATCAGATTCTGAGACAACTCAGAAACAGAACAATCATGATTTTAAGGTAAAAAATAATAGGATAGCAGTTAAACACGAAAAAATAATTGATAAGTTGATTAGGTATATCCCCTACAATAAAAAAAAAATCATTGAAATCTTTCCTAATCAGGTTCTGAGACAACTCAGAGACAGGACAATCATGATTTTAAGGTAAAAAAAATAATAGGATAGCAGTTAGACACGAAAAAAATAATTGATAAGTCGATTAGGTATATCCCTACAATAGAAAAAAATCATTGAAATCTTTCCTAATCAGGTTCTGAGACAACTCAGAGACAGGACAATCATGATTTTAAGGTAAAAAATAATAGGATAGCAGTTAGACACGAAAAAAATAATTGATAAGTCGATTAGGTATATCCCCTACAATAAAAAAAAATCATTGAAATCTTTCGTAATCAGGTTCTGAGACAACTCAGAGACAGGACAATCATGATTTTAAGGTAAAAAATAATAGGATAGCAGTTAGACACGAAAAAAATAATTGATAAGTCGATTAGGTATATCCCCTACAAAAAAAAAATCATTGAAATCTTTCCTAATCAGGTTCTGAGACAACTCAGAAAGAGGACAATCATGATTCTAAGGTTAAAAATAATAGTATAGCAGTTAGACACGCAAAAATAATTGATAAGATGATTAGGTATATCCCCTACAATAGAAAAAAAATAATTGAAATCTTTCGTAATCAGGTTCTGAGACAACTCAGAAACAGGACAATCATAATTTTAAGGTAAAAAATAATAGGATAGCAGTTAGACACGAAAAAAATAATTGATAAGTCGATTAGGTATATCCCCAACAATAGAAAAAAAAATCATTGAAATCTTTCGTAATCGGGTTCTGAGACAACTCAGAGACAGGACAATCATGATTTTAAGGTAAAAAATAATAGGATAGCAGTTAGACATGAAAAAAATAATCGATAAGTTGATTAAGTATATCCCCTACAATAGAAGAAAAAATCATTGAAATCTTTCCTAATCAGGTTCTGAGACAACTCAGAGACAGGGCAATCATGATTCTAAGGTTAAAAATAATACTATAGTAGTTAGACACGAAAAAAATAATTGATAAGTTGATTAGGTATATCCCCTATAATGGAAAAAAAAATCATTGAAATCTTTCCTAATCAGGTTCTGAGACAACTCAGAGACGGGGAAATCATGATTCTAAGGTTAAAAATAATTCAATAGCAGTTAGACACGAAAAAAATAATTGATAAGTTGATTAGATATATCCCCTACAGTAGAAAAACATCATTGAAATCTTTCCTAATCAGGTTCTGAGACAACTCAGAAAGAGGACAATCATGATTCTAAGGTTAAAAATAACAGGATAGCAGTTAGACACGAAAAAAACAATTGATAAGTTGATTAGGTATATCCCCTACAATAGAAAAAAAAAATCATTCAAATCTTTCGTAATCAGGTTTTGAGACAACTCAGAGAGAGCACAATCATGATTTTAAGGTAAAAAATAATAGGATAGCAGTTAGACACGAAAAAAATAATTGATAAGTTGATTAGGTATATCCCCTACAGTAGAAAAAAAAAATCATTCAAATCTTTCGTAATCATGTTTTGAGACAACTCAGAGAGAGGACAATCATGATTTTAAGGTAAAAAATAATAAGAAAGCAGTTAGACACGAAAAAAATAATTGATAAGTTGATTAGGTATATCCCCTACAATAGAAAACAAAAATCATTCAAATCTTTCCTAATCAGGTTCTGAGACAACTCAGAGAGAGGACAATCATGATTTTAAGGTAAAAAATAATAGGATAGCAGTTAGACACGAAAACAATAATTGATAAGTTGATTAAGTATATCCCCTACAATAGAAAAAAATCATTGAAGTCTTTCGTAATGAGGTTCTGAGACAACTCAGAGAGAGGAAACTCATGATTTTAGGGTAAAAAATAATAGTATAGCAGTTAAACACGAAAAAAATAATTGATAAGATGATTAGGTATATCCCCTACAATAGAAAAAAAATCATTGAAATCTTTCCTAATCAGGCTCTGAGACAACTCAGAGACAGGACAATCATGATTTTAAGGTAAAAAATAATAGGATAACAGTTAGACACGAAAAAAATAATTGATAAGTCGATTAGGTATATCCCCTACAAAAAAAAATCATTGAAATCTTTCCTAATCAGGTTCTGAGACAACTCAGAAAGAGGACAATCATGATTCTAAGGTTAAAAATAATAGTATAGCAGTTAGACACGCAAAAATAATTGATAAGTTGATTAGGTATATCCCCTACAAAAAATAAATCATTGAAATCTTTCCTAATCAGGTTCTGAGACAACTCAGAAACAGGACAATCATGACTCTAAGGTTAAAAATAATAGTATAGCAGTTAAACACGAAAAAAATAATTGATAAGATGATTAGGTATATCCCCTACAATAGAAAAAAAAATAATTGAAATCTTTCGTAATCGGGTTCTGAGACAACTCAGAAACATGACAATCATGATTTTAAGGTAAAAAATAATAGGGTAGCAGTCAGACACGACAAAAATAATTGATAAGTTGATTAGGTATATCCCCTACAATAAAAAAAAATCATTGAAATCTTTCCTAATCAGGTTCTGAGACAACTCAGAGACAGGGCAATCATGATTCTAAGGTTAAAAATAATAGTATAGCAGTTAGACACGAAGAAAATAATTGATAAGTTGATTAGGTATATCCCCTACAATAGAAAAAAAATCATTGAAATCTTTCGTAATGAGGTTCTGAGACAACTCAGAAACAGGACAATCATAATTTTAAGGTAAAAAATAATAGGATAGCAGTTAGACACGAAAAAAATAATTGATAAGTCGATTAGGTATATCCCCTACAATAGAAAAAAAAATCATTGAAATCTTTCGTAATCGGGTTCTGAGACAACTCAGAGACAGGACAATCATGATTTTAAGGTAAAAAATAATAGGATAGCAGTTAGACATGAAAAAAATAATCGATAAGTTGATTAAGTATATCCCCTACAATAGAAGAAAAAATCATTGAAATCTTTCCTAATCAGGTTCTGAGACAACTCAGAGACAGGGCAATCATGATTCTAAGGTTAAAAATAATACTATAGTAGTTAGACACGAAAAAAATAATTGATAAGTTGATTAGGTATATCCCCTATAATAGAAAAAAAAAATCATTGAAATCTTTCCTAATCAGGGTCTGAGACAACTCAGAGACAGGGAAATCATGATTCTAAGGTTAAAAATAATACAATAGCAGTTAGACACGAAAAAAATAATTGATAAGTTGATTAGATATATCCCCTACAGTAGAAAAACATCATTGAAATCTTTCCTAATCAGGTTCTGAGACAACTCAGAGACAGGACAATCATGATTCTAAGGTTAAAAATAACAGGATAGCAGTTAGACACGAAAAAAACTAATTGATAAGTTGATTAGGTATATCCCCTACAATAGAAAACAAAAATTATTCAAATCTTTCCTAATCAGGTTCTGAGACAACTCAGAGAGAGGACAATCATGATTTTAAGGTAAAAAATAATAGGATAGCAGTTAGACACGAAAAAAATAATTGATAAGTTGATTAAGTATATCCCCTACTATAGAAAAAAATCATTGAAGTCTTTCGTAATGAGGTTCTGAGACAACTCAGAGAGAGGAAACTCATGATTTTAGGGTAAAAAATAATAGGATAGCAGTTAGACACGAAAAAAATAATTGATAAGTTGATTAGGTATATCCCCTACAGTAGAAAAAAAATCATTGAAATCTTTCCTAATCAGGTTCTGAGACAACTCAGAGAGAGGACAATCATGATTCTAAGGTTAAAAATAACAGGATAGTAGTTAGACACGAAAAAAATAATTGATAAGTTGATTAGGTATATCCCCTACAATAGAAAAAAATCATTGAAGTCTTTCGTAATGAGGTTCTAAGACAACTCAGAGACAGGACAATCACGATTTTAAGGTAAAAAATAATTGATAAGTTGATTAGGTATATCCCCTACAATAGAAAAAAAATCATTCAAATCTTTCGTAATCAGGTTTTGAGACAACTCAGAGACAGGACAATCATGATTCTAAGGTTAAAAATAACAGGATAGCAGTTAGACACGAAAAAAATAATTTATAAGTTGATTAGGTATATCCCCTACAGTAGAAAAACATCATTGAAATCATTCCTAATCAGGTTCTGAGACAACTCAGAGACAGGACAATCATAATTCTAAGGTTAAAACTAACAGGATAGTAGTTAGACACGAAAAAAATAATTGATAAGTTGATTAGGTATATCCCCTACAATAGAAAAAAAAAATCATTGAAATCTTTTGTAATCAGGTTTTGAGACAACTCAGAGACAGGACAATCATGATTCTAAGGTTAAAAATAATAAGATAGCAGTTATAAACGAAAAAAATAATTGATAAGTTGATAAGGTATATCCCCTACAATAGAAAAAAAAAAATCATTGAAATCTTTTGTAATCAGGTTTTGAGACAACTCAGAGACAGGACAATCATGATTCTAAGGTTAAAAATAAAACAATAGCAGTTAGACACGAAAAAGATAATTGATAAGTTCATTAGGTATATCCCCTACAATAAAAAAACATCATTGAAATCTTTCCTAATCAGGTTCTGAGACAACTCAGAGACAGGACAATCATGATTCTAAGGTTAAAAATAATAGAATAGCAGTTAGACACGAACAAAATAATTGATAAGTTGATTAGGTATATCCCCTACAGTAGAAAAACATCATTGAAATATTTCCTAATCAGGTTCTGAGACTACTCAGAGACAGGGCAATCATGATTCTAAGGTTAAAAATAATACAATAGCAGTTAGACACGAAAAAGATAATTGATAAGTTGATTAGGTATATCCCCTAGAATAAAAAAACATCATTGAAATCTTTCCTAATCAGGTTCTGAGGCAACTCAGAGACAGGAACATCATGATTCTAAGATCAAAAATAATAGAATAGCAGTTAGACACGAACAAAATAATTGATAAGTTGATTAGGTATATCCCCTGCAGTAGAGAAAAATCATTGGAATCTTTCCTAATCAGGTTCTGAGACAACTCAGAGACAGGACAATCATGGTTCTAAGGTTAAAAATAATAGGATAGCAGTTATAAACGAAAAAAATAATTGATAAGTTGATAAGGTATATCCCCTACAATAGAAAAAAAAAATCATTGAAATCTTTTGTAATCAGGTTTTGAGACAACTCAGAGACAGGACAATCATGATTCTAAGGTTAAAAATAAAACAATAGCAGTTAGACACGAAAAAGATAATTGATAAGTTCATTAGGTATATCCCCTACAATAAAAAAACATCATTGAAATCTTTCCTAATCAGGTTCTGAGACAACTCAGAGACAGGACAATCATGATTCTAAGGTTAAAAATAATAGAATAGCAGTTAGACACGAACAAAATAATTGATAAGTTGATTAGGTATATCCCCTACAGTAGAAAAACATCATTGAAATATTTCCTAATCAGGTTCTGAGACTACTCAGAGACAGGGCAATCATGATTCTAAGGTTAAAAATAATACAATAGCAGTTAGACACGAAAAAGATAATTGATAAGTTGATTAGGTATATCCCCTAGAATAAAAAAAACATCATTGAAATCTTTCCTAATCAGGTTCTGAGGCAACTCAGAGACAGGAACATCATGATTCTAAGATCAAAAATAATAGAATAGCAGTTAGACACGAACAAAATAATTGATAAGTTGATTAGGTATATCCCCTGCAGTAGAGAAAAATCATTGGAATCTTTCCTAATCAGGTTCTGAGACAACTCAGAGACAGGACAATCATGGTTCTAAGGTTAAAACTAATAGGATAGCAGTTATAAACGAAAAAAATAATTGATAAGTTGATAAGGTATATCCCCTACAATAGAAAAAAAATCATTGAAATCTTTCGTAATCAAGTTTTGAGACAACTCAGAGACAGGACAATCATGATTTTAAGGTAAAAAATAATAGGATAGCAGTTAGACACGAAAAAAATAATTGATAAGTTGATTAGGTATATCCCCTACAATAGAAAAAAAATCATTGAAATCTTTCCTAATCAGGTTCTGAGACAATTCAGAGACAGGGCAATCATGATTCTAAGGTTAAAAATAATACAATAGCAGTTAGACACGAAAAAAATAATTGATAAGTTGATTAGGTATATCCCCTACAGTAGAAAAACCTCATTGAAATCTTTCCTAATCAGGTTCTGAGACAACTCAGAGACAGGACAATCATGATTCTAAGGTTAAAAATAACAGGATAGCAGTTAGACACGAAAAAATAATTGATAAGTTGATTAGGAATATCCCCTACAATAGAAAAAAAATCATTGAAGTCTTTCGTAATGAGGTTCTGAGACAACTCAGAGAGAGGAAACTCATGATTTTAAGGTAAAAAATAATAGGATAGCAGTTAGACACGAAAAAAATAATTGATAAGTTGATTAGGTATATCCCCTACAATAGAAAAAAATCATTGAAGTCTTTCGTAATGAGGTTCTGAGACAACTCAGAGACAGGACAATCACGATTTTAAGGTAAAAAACAATAGGGTAGCAGTTAGACACGAAAAAAATAATTGATAAGTTGATTAGGTATATCCCCTATAATAGAAAAAAAAAATCATTGAAATCTTTCCTAATCAGGTTCTGAGACAACTCAGAGACAGGGAAATCATGATTCTAAGGTTAAAAATAATACAATAGCAGTTAGACACGAAAAAAATAATTGATAAGTTGATTAGATATATCCCCTACAGTAGAAAAACATCATTGAAATCTTTCCTAATCAGGTTCTGAGACAACTCAGAGACAGGACAATCATGATTCTAAGGTTAAAAATAACAGGATAGCAGTTAGACACGAAAAAAATAATTGATAAGTTGATTAGGCATATCCCCTACAGTAGAAAAAAATCATTGAAATCTTTCCTAATCAGGTTCTGAGGCAACTCAGAGACAGGACAATCATGATTCTAAGATCAAAAATAATAGAATAGCAGTTAGACACGAACAAAATAATTGATAAGTTGATTAGGTATATCCCCTACAGTAGAAAAAAATCATTGAAATCTTTCCTAATCAGGTTTTGAGACAACTCAGAGACAGGACAATCATGATTTTAAGGTAAAAAATAATGGGATGGCAGTTAGACACGAAAAAAATAATTGATAAGTTGATTAGGTATATCCCCTACAGTAGGAGAACATCATTGAAATCTTTCCTAATCAGGTTCTGAGACAACTCAGAGACAGGACAATCATGATTCTAAGGTTAAAAATAACAGGATAGCAGTTAGACACGAAAAAAAATAATTGATAAGTTGATTAGGTATATACCCTAAAATAAAACTAAAATCATTTAAATCTTTCCTAAACAGGTTCTGAGGCAACTCAGAGACAGGACAATCATGATTCTAAGATCAGAAATAATAGAACAGCAGTTAGACCCGAAAAAAATAATTCACTAAAATAAGTAAAAATAATTCATTATGGATTTAAATTAAAATAAGTAAAAATCAACAATCATAAATAACGTGACATAATTATAAACCTTTGGGAAATTGGCTTAAAGTGCAATAAAAAATAAGGAAAAAATTTTACTATGGACTCTATTCAAATGGATAAAATTGTAAAACCTTAAGAAATTGAATTTATTACTTTTACTCATATTTATCACTTTGACCGGACCTGTCTCGGCCTAAATTATTAATTTTTAATAAGCCGCATTATGAATAGTTTATATTGTTAAGAGCATACTCCAGGCAGTTATTTATTCGTCCATTAATAATAAACAGCAACCTCTGCACGAATTCGCTTCTCTGTGGGTCTCTAAAGCTTTTTGTTTAAGAATCAATTCTGGGGCCAGGACACGCCAATTTCCCCCTTTTTATAATAATGACAGATGAGCCAGTTACAGCAATTGGTGGACTTAATGGAAACCATAATAAGTGAATATAGGCCCATTCAAAACGAGATCTTATTAATACCGAGAATTGGCAAGCGACAATTTGATCCAATCACAAATTTTTATACAACTTTCCAGCCAATCAGAAAATATAATTAAAAATCTGATTGCCTTAAATTAACGCTAACAAAATCTCGGTATTAGTAGATAAGGAGTTTGACAGATCCTCCTGAGAACAGACAGCAGTAAAACAAGGTTGAAACAGGGTTGCATCAAAACCCATGAGGAAAAGGGTGACTTTGATGGGGAGGTAAAATTACACCTCCTTTTGGTTACGTACAGAGTTCAAAGTGAACGCACCTGTCTTAGATGGGATATTTTTTTAACATTAACAAATCAATATACTTTTTCATACCGATCTGTTATTCAACGTGTGAACTAGAGAACTTGTTTGACTAGTATTACTGACGGAGCCCAGTCTCTGTTATTTGGATACGGCTAGCAACTGAGCTAATGTTTTTAATTAAAGTTTAAATTTCACTTGAGAGCGGCCTTTAAAGCTAAATAAATATGTCGTCAATCAGCCAAAAAAAGTTTGATGATAGAATGAAGGCTCTGGAAAAGAAGCTAGATTTCATAATTAGCAAACAAAGTGAGCTTGCTATTACAGTGTCGTCGATTTCGGACGAGGTTCAAATTTTGAAAAATGAATCGAAGTCTCGTGATTCGAAGATTGTTTTCCTAGGAAACCAGCTTGAAGAGCAAAAGTCGAGATGTGATACATTCGAAGCGAAATTACTCGAAATGGAAGTTAAAGACCGTAAACTCAACTTAATCATCCACAGATTATCAAAAGAAAAACAGCAACAGACAGTTTTTGCGAATGTGTCAACATTATTCTCATCGACAATGGAAATCACGGATAAGGTTCAAATATTACAGTGCTACCGAATGTCTCAGAAGTCGAACGTGTCTACCCGTAAGCCGACCGCCCCTCCAGTTTTCCTCTCAGTATCCTCAGAAGAAGATATTCAATGTATTTTCAGATCAATATCGAAATTGAAAGGAACAGGGGTCCGGATCTGCACGGACTTGCCGACCAAATTAAATACTGTGAGAAATGAATTACTGGCTAAAGGTAAGGAATTACGAGATAATGGATCCGTACAATTTACACGCCTGAATCAAAAAGGTGCCAAATTGTGGCTTGAATACAAATCGGATTCAGAGTCGCAGTGGGAAAAAGCGTAAGATCACTAAAGGCGACTAGTGTGAGAATATAAGGTCTACTCCGCTCTTGATTGATATATTTTGCATTTTTGTGTTTGTGTGATGTTGATTATTTACTTTCGTGTGTTACTTAGGCTAGCTTGGTTCAAGATTCTCTTCATTATTTTTGCCCCAGTTATTTCTGTTCACTTATACCTACTCAATATAAGTTTGCTCGAAGGATGGCAGGTTTTTCATGATTCATCAATGGCACGGGGTCCTTGTCGCGCGGACTTGCTGGCACGAGGTAGGATCTTTCCGACTCTTTTTAAATGAATTCTAAGTTTGCGGTTGTGGGGGGACGCGATAGGCTGGCAGCTTTGAAGGGGAAACCTCTAAACCTTTCGTTACTTTCTGAAACTTTTAATGTTTTTGGCCAAAGGGAAAATAATACTTTTTCAGAAATAAAACCGTCATCGTATGTTTCTCCTGATGAAATAAATAGACTTGAAGATAATTCGAAGAGAAATGGATTTATAAACACACAGGGACTAATTAGTTCTATTGATGAACTAACCAGATTATTGCCAAGAAATCAAATTGATATTTTGGGAGTTTGTGAAACATTCATCAGTGATGCGACAAAACATAATGTTAAAATTCCGGGATATAATTTCATTGAAAAAAGTAGATAAAACCATGGAAAAGGTGGCCTTGGGTTATTTTTGAAAGAAGGAGTGCATTTTAAACGTCTGCCAGAGCTCGAAAAAAAACATTGTGAAAGTTGTTTTACCGAGTATTAATAAAGTAATGTGTCATTTGATAAATCTGTCATTTAGATCAGGAACTTTTCCGGATTCATTGAAGAAAGCAAAGGTGATACCACTGTATAAAAGCTCTGACTGGAGCGATTACACGAATTACAGACCGATATCTATTCTTTCAGGCTTTTCTAAATTAATGGAGCGATGTTTTTATAATCGAGTGTATAATTTCCTTACTTCGAATGATTATTTTTCAAAAAATCAGTATGGGTTTAGAAAGGGACATAGTACGCATGACGCTATCCTGACAATGGTCCAATTTATTCACGAATGTCTTGATAAAAAAATGATTCCTGCAAGTATTTTTTTGGATCTTGAGAAGGCATTTGACACGATTTGTCACGAAATATTATTGTTTAAATTAAGCCATGGCGGGATACGAGGACCAGCGCACGATTTTATCGCATCTTACCTAACAGGTCGATCCCAAGTAACAACTATCAATAAAACAGCTTCGGATCCAAGCTTATTGCCCAATATTGGTGTTCCTCAGGGTTCAATTCTGGGACCACTGCTCTTCCTAATATACATAAATGACCTTCCATCAGCAAAAGAAACCAACAGCCTGAATGTCCTTTTCGCCGATGATACTGGATCAACACTTGCAGGGAAGTCGGAAGATGATGTCAAAGAGAAGCTGCAAATCGTGTTTTCCCAGCTGATTGTATGGCTAAAAGCTAATCTTTTGTCATTGAATGCCGCCAAAACGAAATTCATCATTTATAGTAGACTTGGACACAAAGCAAAAGGAATTTCAAGTATAATTGATCAGGCTACAGATATTCGAATTCAAAGGGTAACTTCACTCCGGTATCTTGGTATAACTATTGATGCAAATCTATCTTATAAAGAACATTGTAATAGATCACGCGTTAAAATCGCCCAAGGAGTTGGTGTAATGAGGAGGCTTCAGCATTTTTTCCCCTATGAAGTTCTACGACTCATTTATTTCGCCTTGGTGCATTCCCATCTTACGTATTGTCCCCTAATTTATTTAGCAACTTTCAAATATCATATAAAACCGCTACAGACTCTTCAAAACCGGGCTCTTCCAATTTTGCAAAGATATTTACCGTCACCTTCTTCCTATCCAAATAAATCTAAAACTGAAACTATATATTTATTAACTAATATTTTGCCTGTTTCAGAATTATTCACTCTTCATTCTTTTTTATTCAAGGTAAAATATAACCGCTCAGAACTGCCTCCGTACTTTCGTACGAGAAATTTTTTCCATGAGGAACCTGACCATGTTTATGAAACCCGTAATAAATGGAGAATGCAGCACCTGAAATTAACCACTGAGAGATCACGGTTCTCGCCATATTTTTCGATCATGGGTTCATGGCATTTTTATCTACCATATATTGACTGCAGTAAATCTCTCCCACATATTAAAAAGCAACTTCATTCTATCCTTATAAATAAATTCAAGAATTAGTAATAAAAAAAATCTTAAAGTGAATAGTTGTTTGTTTGATATTGATAAGGTGGGCTCATTTTATTTTTTTTCTATTATTTTTTTTTTTTCAAATAAGTTGCCAGTCATCGGTCACCCTCGCTTGCACACTGTTTTGTTTTGTTTTTCGGATTTATATTTGCCGAGTGTCAGTTGTTTTGTGGGTGGGTTCCCGTCTAGTGGCGAGTCGTGGATTTATTGATATTTATTTTATGCATTTGTTTTTGTTTCTTTTTTCTGTCAAATAGGTGTGCTATATTGTTATACCGGGTCTTTGTCAATCGACCTTGTGTCTCCAGCTTGACCCTTTTTTTTATATATTGTGTGTGTTGTACAGAAGTTTAAATAAAATCTTGAATCTTGAAATCTTGACAGCGTAGAGTCCGTAGTAATGTCCTGATTAGTTTAAAAGAACAAGGTGCAAAGCTAGGACAAAGGTACAAAGACAAATTATTTTATCGTATATAATTTTACCCACAATGTTATACGTGATAGACCTGTTGAAACCATAGAATAAGATAAGAATCAGAGAAAGGCCGAAACCTAGAGTTCAAACATATGGAGAGAGTTCAATTCACTAGTGAATATTTAATTTCAAAATTAAATTTCTTTTATTTTACTATAATTAAATTACTGTATCTTAGCTTAATTCTTAATTAATTTTCGGCTGAATTGTCAAGCCGACAAATTTCTAATCAATCTGACATTAACATAATAATAAAAGAAATTCTTCAGTTTAACCTTTAAAATAAAGAATTTGAACCAAATTTGTCCGTAAAATTTCGCATTCCTTGTCTTTGTTATTGGTAGGTTATTTTGTCACGTGGAATTTCTTACGATGATTTTTATTCATCAATCCTTCAATTTTAATATTTAGTCCTAAAATGAAAATTCTGCTTTTGTCGATAGCAAGATTTAGCTTTATTCTTCTACCAAATTACATTTTTGAAATTAGTATTTTTAGAAAGAACACCATTTCGAGAATTGGTCGAAAATAGCTATACAAATTTCCTAATTTTTAAGTAAGTTTAGAACATTAAAAAAAAGTATAAGAAATATGATTATTCTGGCGTTTTAATAGAATAGACCTGAAACTGATGGATTCATTTATACAAGTATCTTGACCTTTTGAAGCAAATTACTGCTGTAGATATGTAACAAAATTGTAGAGGGAGCACAAGTTTTAAGATGTGAGTTTTTCTGTTATTTTGTTTTTTATTGTGTTTCCTATTCCCCAATTTTTATTTTGTTTAATTTCGATTAGTTTGTTTTGTTTTTTTTTCTTTTTTTTTTTGTTGATAAAGGCTTCCGTTGGAAGAAGCGCCAAAATATTTGCAGTCTTAATCCTACTAATTAAAAAGCAGAAATTTATTATTCTCTTTCCTTCTTATTTTAATTGCTACTATTATTTCATTTATTTTTATTATCTTATTTATCTTTTATTTTGCTATTTATTTTTATTTTACTAATTAGTTTATTATTCTTGTCTTATTGGTTAATTAGCAAAACCAGAATATTTATTCTCGAATTAACAAAACGTTCATTAACAAAACTATTCTCGAATTAACAAAACGAATTAAGAAAACAAAATATTTATTAACGAATTAACATAATAATTAACAAAACTAGAATTAGCAAGGATTGGTCAGTGTATCATGTACTATTGTCACTTTTCCAAACTGCCTGTTTCATAAACTTAACCATTTCAGCAAATTAGAGGCTTATTTATGAATGACATCCTTTTTTAAATAAAGGTAGGACCCCTGACCAAAGCCGTATCCAGGGGGGGGGGAAGTTTATCAGATTTGAACACCACCATCCCCCTCACCCGAAATTTATGTGTGACTCGTGAAAAAGTAACAAAAATACATATAAAATTTTTAATACATTCTGAATAGTGTTTTTTCGTAAATCCCTCCCCCCTCTGCAAAAATTCCTAGATACACTCTTGCTCCAAACAATAAAATTCAGAAAACTATAGCTTACGTTCTTCCTCAATTGCCTCTTCTTCGATAACCTCAGTGAATCTCCTTGTTGAGCGAGGAATTGACATCATGCTTTGACGGAATTGGGATAAATTTTGTGACTGATTAAATTCAGGGATATTTTTGATTGAACCAGAATAAAATATATCTTTTCGGGTCAAAGGACGCGTAAAACTCCTTAAAGACGCAGATGATCTAGAAAAAAAAGAATCAAACAAAATATTTTTAGAGATATTTTTGATAGAGGATAAACTACAATCGAACCTAAGGCTCAATACAAGTTCCTCAACATATGTAGCAGACATATGTGTATGCATAAACCATCTTTGTATAGTCTTCCACTTTGCGAATCTGAAGAAGGATAATGACAGTTCTAGCAATGCAAAAAAAACGAAAAAAGAAGGAAAAATGCCTATGTTGAGCTATGCGTTATACTACTACTGCTAACAACTTACTACGGAACCAATCCACCTAAGGCCATCACAGCTACTCACGCTCCTCCTCCATCCAAAACTTTTCAAGGCCCCCCTCTTTAACCCTTCCAGGAAGTTACTATTTTCCTTAAATCTTTTCTTACATCCTCCCACAGCTTAGATACCAATACGTTATGAAAACTGGATTTATTTTTGAGACACAGTGCGCGGTAGCAATGCTAGCGGCTGAAGACAGCAAACTGGCACGTATTCAACAAAACTATTCACCCCGATTGCAAAATTAATGCAACAAAACAAAATTACGTTTTCGCCTATGGTGTTGTAGTACGATCTACGCGTCGGAGCGCGGGCTTGGAGGAGGCGCCAAGTTCAGAGCTCTGTACCAAAAGCTTCTCATGGGCAAGATACGAGTTTTCATGACTGTATATTGGCATCTAAGCTGTGCATCCTCCCACCTATTTCGGGAGCGACAAACTTTTCGTTCAGCCATAGACGGTTGCCCGATAAGGATGACCTTGGGCAATCTATCATCCTTCGTCCGCAAAAAGTGTCCTATCCGTCTCACCCTTTCTCTCATTATAGCCCTAAAAAGTGGCTATGATGTTTTTCCAATATAGCCTATGAGTTATGAATTTTCAAATTTAAAATAAATTGAGTTACGAAAGCAGTATGTGTCGAGTATATATCGAAATAGTGATGAGATACTTGAGTTTGTGGAGCCCTCATCTGATTCGTCTGTAAGACTCTATCCTTAGAAAAACGGAAGCAATTTTGCGTAGCTGAACGTTATTATTGAACGTTGCTGAACGCGGGCCTAGGTCTACAAAAAACCAAAAAGCGCATTGAAATGTTTTATATGGATCTTAGTTTAGTTTTTACGACCTGGACAAAAATCTAGGAGAGGGGGGGGGGCTTGACCCCCCGGATACAGCCTTAGCAACTGGTAACCAATTTCAGGTTGGTAAAATACAGGCCTTGTTTGATAGGTAAAGTTTCAAGGAAGACCAGAAAATTTTGGGTTCATAACCATACCAAACCTAATTCACATAATGACGTTATTTGGTTATTTACGGTCCCCAAAATTAATCGTCTTCTGTTAGACCTTAGCTTAAAGCTCTGATCAAACCAAAAGGAATTTCCTTCAGAAAACCCGAAGAGAAACACAAGAGACTTTTAAGACACGAATGTTTCGTGTTAGATAATTTTTAGGCTAATCTTGCAACATCAATGAAAAAAAAACTACAATAAAATGCAATATCTAGACAAAATAAAATGGTTTTGACCTTAAATAAGGTAGTTCTTGTTGTTTTGCTTAGAATCAACAACATATCCCTGTGCTTAACAACATAAGAACCTTTCTTCATTAAGGAAAAGAAATCCAAAGAATATTGGCCCGCCTCAAAGGATTAAAAAAAAAAAATCCTTTTTGCGCCAGAACTATCCTTAAATTGGCCATTGGCCTGACCAGCGTCATACCCTAGTTCTTTATTGTACAGCTTTGATACCATGGATATAGGATCTCAGGGATTTCCTGGAAGGGAAATGGGCAAAGTTAAAAAAAAACTTTTTTTCGAAGTGTCCTTTTTTATAATTTCACTCGTTCTGTCACTTTGATATATTTTTGTTTTTCAAGGAAAAGAAGCGAAATGGCGCATGCGCAATTATTTTACTTATTTTTACTTATCTTTACTAATTTTTTACTTATATAAGTAAAAAAAAAACCTTAAATACCAGTAACTGAGGTGAAAGTGAGGTTAGTAAGAAAATCCCCATAACAAGAGACTGAAATGTACACGGTCATAAGGCCTTCGGGAATTGTCTAGGAGGAGGTGGTAAGTTTTTTGAGAAAGAACGTTTGTCTTACTGAAGTCCTTCCTTTTTTTTACAATTTTACTAACTTTTGCCATATTTAAATAGTTTTTTTGCGCCTGAACTGCGATTAAAAGGGCCACTGGCATGGCTAGCGACATGTCCTAGTTCTTTATGGTAATTTTTTTTTTAAGAAAAAAAAAAGAAAATACTGATTTTTTTTACCAACCAATAGAATGTAGACAATATTCATAGATGTTTATTCTATTTAAGAATCCTTAAGTTTTGTTGTATATCAGCTGTGTCAAAAAAAAAGAAGAAAGAAATAAAATAAAATAAAATTCGAATCATTTCGATCTCCTATGCTGGATGATTTTTTCTTATTGTCTCTCCAATGTAGTTCATTTCAATAGAAATATATTTCGTCTACTAGCTGTTAGTTTCCCTTTCTTCATAACAAATTCTCTAAATTTTCTCTCTTAATAAAACTTTAACTCTCCTAATTAGCAAAATACTCTTAATAAAATAGAGACTTACGCAATACTGGGTGTTGCTCTTGCAGTGAACATAAAACTGTATTCACTGTGATTATCGCCAATGCTCTGAAAACAAAACGTATAAATAAACAATTAAATAAATTTCATAAATTAATTAAAGTTAATTAGTTGATTATATTAAAGAAATAAATAAAAATAATTGACAAGGTAATATGCTCACAATACAAACACCTTTTTGCAACACAAAGACACCCGACGTCACAACAACAGCGTAGACTGCTCCTCCACCCCACTCTTTTCGGAGCTTCATTTTTGCTACCGTGAAATTCCCGCATCCATAAATCTTTGATTGTAAAACGGATGTTAAAAACATAATTGGATTTTAATGCATGAAAGATTCTATATGAAAAAACAGCTTATGCTATAAGTGGACTGTGCAACAATCTAACAGTTTATAAAAACTTTAAAGCTCATTTACTCGTTCCAATTTCGACATGCTGGTCACAAAATAAACTCTAGCTGTCGATGATCACCCGAAGTTGCTCGGGATCGCTCAGGTCATATCTGGCCAACACTCGTGTATGATGAGGTCAGCCAAAAGCATTGGTCAGGTCTAAGGCTTAGCGTTGCTATGGAAGCGAAGGGATGAGTGCTGATGAGAAATTTCAGAGGAAAAATACTTTTAATTTCAATGTTCAAGAAACACTAGATAGTTAGAAAAAAATGGAAGTCCAAATTTTCAGGGCCAATAGCAAACCAGAAATCCTCGGTGGTGATGACAGGAGAATTTAAGCAAAATTTCAAAAATAAAGAGTCTTAAAAGTTCAAACTTCCGAGTACCAGTTCATGAGCTAAAAACCCTGAGTGCCAACAGATTACGGTCGACAGTACAAGCAGATCCCCCCCCCCAAAAAAAAAACCGTGTACAGAGATGCACCAGCGGTTGCATCCAGTCAAGGTTTAACTGCTGCTTTTAAGACAGACCAGAGGGTGACATGACAGCCTGATAAGTAGCTATGCAATTTTTTAACTGTTATTCTGGAAGGTCAAATTTTCCTCAATAGAGCGATCCTGGGATCAAAGGCTAAAAGGTGGACAGTGCTTGTGGCACGCAATAGTCGCGCGCAGACGGCGTGGCTTCGCTGCTTAGGCAGAGATTTTGTTGAGTTTTCGTCTTAAGATATACTTTGATGCTCAAAGGTCAGCATTACATCCACAGTGAGAAGATTCCAAAAAAAAAATAGTTTTCCATTCAGCGCAAATCTTTCTAACAGTAACAACCAGTTTGGGACTTCCACGAAAACCCAAAATCAAAATAATGTCTTCATTTTTAGTCACGTCTTATTCATATACTGCACAATCAATCAATCCTTATAAATATATTATACAATACGATCCGGTCCATTGTTTTTTTTTTTTTTTTAGTTATCAACATTGAGAATTTTTGTCCTCGGCCATAGGGAAACCTGACCACATTTAGAAACCTCATGAAGAGGAAACTATACTAGACCTAGACAAAAGCGTGCATTCAGATTACCTATTCACATCATAACACATGATTATCAATATGGATATTAATTGTGAGTTCTTATGATATTTCTAATATTTATATTAAGATCAAAACTATATATAAAGTTTCAAGTGTTGAAATCAGAAAAGAAGTTGAGCTGATAAACAAAAAATTTTGATTTTGAATTACAATCACCTTGGTGAACTGTGATGAAAAACTTCAGTGATGGCTAATTGGATTAATAACAAGACAGATAGTCTGAGTGAGAGGCAAAGCTGGCATAAGCCCTTTTTCAGAATTGTATAAAAACGATGTCATTTCACTTGTTGATAGATAGTCTATAATCCATCCAAGAGCAGAGCTGAAGTAGAACTAACGTCCACCCTATGGCAGAACCACAATACTCTCAGGGCAACTGAGATTTTCAGTTGCCCTGAGAGTAGAACCTGTGGATTCCACCTTAAATTTTACCTGTATGTCCTTGTGGACCTGGTTGGTCATACATTTTTTGAACAGTTTTTAGATCTCCAATCGCCTTCAAATGTCTAAAAGAACTAATAAACCAGTTTAATTACTGTTAACATAAGCCTATCTACCTTAATTCTGCCCTAGGATGGATGATAGACATGATCATCAAGAAGTAAAAAGAATCATTTTTATACAAGCTTTAGAATAATTTTCAAAAAAGCATTTTTATGCCAGCTTTACTTCTAACAGAAACTTTATGTCTTGGCTTTACTCTAATTAGCCATGGGTCTCAAAGTTTTCATTACTTTAATCTGGTTGATAATTTCAAATTTATATCTACTTATTTTTACTTGCTAGGAAATTATTTACCAGGTCTTTTATAACCTGGATAAAGTGAAAAATATAAAGATTATAAGGTAAAATACGTAAAGCAAAAAAATATATAAAGTAAAGAAATATAAAGTAGAGTAAAAACATATGCAAAAAATATATAAAGTATAACCTGGATAAAGTAAAACTTAAAACTAAACATGAAAGCACATAGTGATCACGATAGACAGTGCAGTCCTTGGTTAGTTACAAAATATGACATGACTATTCAATATCTTCACAAATTTTAGCTTTCTGGGGAACAGGAAATGAAATTTTTTTCACTTTCTAACAAATTTAGAGACAGTATTTTCTTTTTAATTATTTTATGTTGGTATTTTACTCTTTTTGGTAAATCCTCTAAGACAGAAAAGTATATATTTTTACATTTCATCTTGTCAATTGTCGTACGTTCAATGAAGCTAAATAGTCCCAAGAGGCTAAGGCAAAAAGAAACAAAATACTAATTTACAACATTTAGCAACCCTGGACGATTCATGGATCTGCGAAAAAACCCTTAATCCTCTTGTTCGGTAATGGATTGCCAATTAGATTTCTTTCGTTCTTGGAATTTTTTTTCTTCGCATATTATGCTAGAGCTATTCTAGAGAGGAATTAGACCTCTTCTAGAGGTACAAGTCAAAAGGAGTTGTAGTTTCTAGTATTAGATTCTAGAGTTAAACACACTATCAAAACAGCGGAGAGTATTGCTTCTATATGGCTTTTTTCATACAAACATTGCTTTGGGCAAAATTCGAAATAGGTTTCCAAGAAACTTAATAAAGGATTTCAAATTAAAATTAATTGCTAACCGACCCTGATTGTACAATGTAGAAATAGTCGAATCATCGTTTAATCGTCGAATCATTTACCCATTGCTTAACGGATATTCTAAAATCTTGATACTCGTTTTCGCTTACCTGTTGACAAGTCCTTTAGAAGCTGCCAGAACTATCTTCTTGGAGCTTTTTTCAATTATGCAATAATAATTGAATAATTATGTTTTTATATATTCAATTATAAAAATATATATTTTTTTCAATTATTTTTTGAGGATTTTTTTTTCAATTATAGATGATAACGATAATTATTTTCAAATGTCGTTCTTCCTACGAGAATTTAGTGAATAAAGGGTGCCCGTTCAGATAATAACGGGTGTCCTTTAAGATAATAACGTGTACCAGTTAAGATACCCGTTACTTAATGGGTATTTGAACATACAAATAGAGCTCAATTTTCTTAGCAGTGAATCATTCCTTTAATGGAATCTAGTGAATACCGGGTACCTGTTGATAAAAATAACGGGTATTTGAACGGATATATAAAAATACAGATATATTTCATTTATCGACATTGTTTAAACTATGATTATTATACTTTATTTTAAAAGATAGTCATTGCCTAACCTGCTTCCGTGTTAGATTATAGAGACGGAAATTAAGTCAGTTTCTCTCAACGTCCGGGTATCCATTTCCTAAAAAACCAAGGTCTTTACTGACATTTGAAAGTCACGTCCTTTGGAGTTTAAGTGAATTTTAATGACAAGTTTCCATCTGTGTAATTAGTTCAAGTTTTGTCCTAGTCATGTGATCATTTATCCTCCAAACTCTGTTATGTGTAAAAAGAAAAATTATACATCGTACAAACTTTATGAAAGTTAGAGACGCTAGAAATCCTCAGTCAGTCGAGCCTCATATTGTCTGCTAACGCTACCACAAGCTGTGAAAGAAGACACGCATATTATTAGGGAAGTAAAAGAATATACTAAAGAAATAAATGAGAAAAGGAGAACTTGTACTACTATGGGGCATACTGAATAACAGGTACCGTTTAGAAAAATAACGGGTACCCGTTGGATAGCGGGTATTTAAAAACGTAGATACCTTTATAGTTAATTTCGCTTACCTGTTGACGAGTCCTTGAAAAACTGGCACGAGAGATGGACCTTGCTGGAGCAAGGAATTTATTCTCAATAATGGGCATTGAATCGTTCTGTCTAATGGAATCCCTTTGGATAGCAACAACTGGCTGGGTCATATTTCTGGGTAGTCCATTGGGCGGCTGAGTGCCATTTGTGGTGACTCTATTTTCGCTGTTTTTCTTCACAATTTCAATTCCATTCCCAATTGGATCTTTCTTCAATGAATCAGGTTCATTAACAACTTTTGTTTCACTAAAATAATATTTTAGTAAATAAATAATAAATCAAATACAATGAAAGGAAAAAAAATATATATACAGTTAAATTACAGGAATATAAATGCTTTTCAAACACTATAATAATATAGATGAAAAAAAAGTGCGGGGTTTTCTCCCAACCATTGAACTCTTCTCTTTGCCGGGAAAGCATTAAGTTTTTCTAAATATTTGAACTTTTCTGCTTCATTAGTCTGCTTTAATTATGAATATCTGCTTTTTCGATTCTATCTTTAATTGTATTTTAAGTATAATGTTCTTCAATTAATTGTCTTTATTAGGAAGCCAGTAGGTAGCAAAAACTGGTCATGATGACATCAGTACTTATCGTAATTTCCGCAGAGTTTCTTTTATGCTGATTTTTATTAGTTTTTTTTATGAGGCACCAAATGCCCCCATCCCTCCCCCCTAAAAAAAACAACCGAGATTAGTTTAGATACATCGCCAAAAAGAACAACTCGCCCTATATTAAAATCTATGAAATAATTATAGGTGTCACATGACCCCTTACAAGTCAGAAACTTTTCTTTTAGTCTTAAATTGATGTATATCAAAGAATTTTTTGTAGCGCCCTTTCACTCACTATATTCGTTGCACTCGGCAGCTCTGGTCGTCAGCACACATGAATGGCACTCGCTTCGCTTCGGTGATGCTTGGGTCTTAGGACCTTGAATGAGGTCATTCCAAGTCCATTTTTTTTATAGAATTTCTATTGTTTAAAATTTTTCTCAAGCTTCCAGTATATCTTGAAAAATTTAATGTGAGGCTTGAATTGCTTAGTTATTTACAGAGAGCATAAATAAATACTTTCCTTAGCGACTCTCTGCTTACAATAAGCAGAATTCTTGCACGTCATTAGCAGCCCTTACATCCTTTTTATCAGTTTCCTTTTCTCAGCTTTGAAATTTTTAAGTCCCAAAACCAATTTTCTGTTAAAAGTGTAAGTCTCTGCTAGAAGCTGACAATAATGAGTAAAACAGAGTCCCATAATTTTGGTTCATATTCACTACTAAAGAAAATCCAATATTTTTAAGTTCTCCAACAAACGGCGAAAGAATAAAATATCCAAAGTGGACCTGGAGCTCAAAAATAATCAAATCCTTCAGGAGATGTGAATTATTTTGAAAATTTTCATTGTTTTGAAATTCCTACTACCTATTGGAGAACTCAAGAGTAAACAGCAACGATTAGTGGCATCAATGCACGATAATTTACAAAGGAGATGGGGCAAATGTAATTCTCTAAAATCAATAGGGGGGGGGAACCTATCATTTTTTCGACAAGAAAATGCCCAAAAATGAATTTTTAGTGTAATTATCCCCCCCCCCCCAAACAATGTGATTCCAAGATTCAAGGGGGGGGGGCAAAAGAGCAAACGGTGACAATCAGAGGTGTCAATTCGAAAAGCTTAGAGGGGAGCCAAAGGTATTTTTTTCAGAATCTAGGTGGAGCTTATGTGTCATTTTTTCAATATCTCCAAAAAAATACTCAAAAAAGGCATTTCAATGAAAATACCAAACAAAAAGGTATTTTTCTAAATCAAAGTGGTCAAAAAATCTAGGCAGAACATATCCTACCCCCCCCCCAAACCTCTTAACACCCAAAACACTACCCCTACCCCATTTTGTCTGAACAGCTCAAAATGTTTTCTAAATAAGTGTTTGGCAATTCGGTGGATAAAGCTTGCACATGTATAACAACGGTATATTATAATATTTACTCGCCAAAAACTCTTTGCGCGCTATAAGCCATACTTGTCAGTCGAGAGGTTACAAATTTCTCCAGGATGACTGAGATTTCTCATCGTTGCAAGGGATCAAGCTTCGTTAATCGAACAAGGCAAAATATAAAGGTGCATAATTTACTATAAGGCATTTCAAACTCTACCCGTTCTTCACAAATACTAACGTCATTGTTTGAAATGTCAAAAATCGTAATTAAAACAATGAGACTAAAAAAAAACGCGAAGAAGTAAAAAATTATAATTATGTTACCCTGAAAGACCAAAATTTGGCGAATGTTGACATTCACCGGTGAAAGTCCGAAATAAGGATATTTAACAAATATTTCGGACGTACACCAAGCGACTAGGACCAGTCAGCTTTGTCAATCTTATGCAAGGTTTGATGGTGACAGGTTTGTTAATGCTCACTGTTTGATGGTGAAATGTTCCGTTATGCGTCAAGGTTTGATGGTGATAGGTTAGGTCATACTCAAGGTTTGATGGTGAAAGGTTAGCTTATGCTCAAGATTTGATCGTGACAGGTTTGTTTATGCTCAAGGTTTGATGGTGAAATGTTCCATTATGCGTCAAGGTTTGATGGTGATAGGTTAGGTCATACTCAAGGTTTGATGGTGAAAGGTTAGGTTATACTCAACGTTTGATGGTGACAGGTTAGGTTATGCTCAAGGTTTGGTTGTGACAGGTTAGGTTACACTCAAGGTTAGATGGTGAAATGTTAGGTTATGCTCAAGGTTTGATGGTGACAGGTTAGGTTATGCTCAAGGTTTGATGGTGAAAGGTTTGGTTTAGTTTCAAGTTTTGATGGTAACAGGCTATGTAATACTCAAGGTTTGATGGTCATGGTGAATGTCAACAGACACCAAGTCACCTGGTGTATGTCCGGAATATTTGTTAAATGTCCTTATTTCGGACTCTTAACCAGCGAATATTGACGTTCATCATATTTTGGCCTTTCACCATAATAAGTACATATTTACTGATTTTCTGGATTATCATTCACAATACTATGTCGAGATTGAATTAGTTTATTTCATTCCTTATCCATTTCAGATTAGGAAAACAAATGTTCATTCTTCGCGACAGTAATTTAATTACATTGTTAACAAACAATTTAGTTTAACTTTTTTAGTAAATTTTTAAAGAGGATGTCATAAACCTGGCAGTTGCGCCATCCTCTTCATCATCATTTGGCTTTTGTACTTCGAGAACAACATCTTTTAGCTGCGATTGAGAGGTAACAGTCAAATAATTAGTTTCTTCTATAATCGGTTGCAACGCATAGCTACTTCCTCTATCTCCAACCTAAAATCTATCTCCAAACATTCAACTTAATGCTAAAAAAATACCTATGGCCGCGAATTCACAAAATAGCTTTCTTTACAAAGCAAGAGAACCATGTCAGGCCATTCGAAAACCGACTGGCAATTTCAAGGCAAAGCTGTCGCACGAGTGGTCGTCTTTATTACGGCAGTAGTCTCGATATAGTGTTTTAAGTATTTGTTCAGTACTATTACTTCCATACTTACACAACAATTGAGTACAAGGCCACCGATAATCAAATGAGCTCCACGCCAGCCATAAGAATCTTGGAGCCAAGCGGCGAAAGGGGCACACAAAAAAGTTCCAAAGCCTGAGCCACATACGGCAATGCCAGTGGCCATGGCACGTTTTTTCTCAAAATAAAAAATGACTAGCATCAGGGAAGGCAAGTAAATCAAGCCAAGTCCAATTCCTGAAAACAGAAAATATACTTAAAAACAGATCCAAAAAATAATGAGTCTAGCTTATTACGACGGGCGTAGAGTGAACGATCAAAATATAAGGAAGCATTTTTTTTTATATTTGCGTCCCATGTCCATAAGAAAACGTCTTTTTTGTTGATTTAAATTAATTTGTTTCCAAAATATAAAATCTGTATATACAAATTTTGAAATCATTCATCTTCAAAAAAAATCAATATATTTTTATCTCTTCTCTGAAAAAAATCTATAGTTTGAGAAAATATTATTGAACTAGTTAAAATTAGTCTACAAGTATATCTATTTTTTAAATATATCAAATTCAAACTGAAAAATTTGAAATCATACGGTTCTTTTTTTATAGCCTGTTACCTTATCTTTATCTTTTTATCCCTACAATAGAAACATAAATCTATCAAGGTGATTACACGGTAATTGTAGCAAAATTAGAAGAGAACGTTTAAGGCAATAGTTTTAGAATAAATCGTTGCCATCACTGAGGACCGGATACAAAAACATGTTGCCCCCTTTCCCCAAGCACAAAATTCTAAGTTTCCTTAACCCCTTCAAAAACCTTTATAGTATATTTCAACTTGATCCCACAGCCATGAGACAAGAACAGGATATCCTGTAAGGAAATTTAAAATCGTCTTCTTTATGAAACCAGGTTATATGCAACTTGCAAAATAAGAAACTTTGGCGTGGCTTCAGACATACAACAAATAATAATAAAAAAATAATATATAATGAAAATTCCCCTATGAGTATCGGAAACATACTGAAGCTTCTGTTGTATATTCGGTTGGCATACGTTAACTGCTGTTTAGGATTGTGGTAATTGACTGCTTGGGAGTTAACAACATTTCCAATTATGTATGCTAAGGTTTTTTTCCTGGGGGGTCCTTTGGGCTGCTCTTAGGGGAGGGGTGACCTCCCCTTCTACCAGAGCGTAGATTTGGAGATATTTTCCCTCTCTCTTTCTCAATCAATTTATGGACATACGAAGGAAGAAAATATTTTTTCCTTATTATTAGAAAATCCCAACTAGGAGGAATAGTAAAAATGAAAAATAAAACGCCACAAAGTTGATAAATAAAGTTTAAAATCTTACCCACCAGAATTAAGAATAAAATCTGGATAGCCCTTAGAAAATTTAGCAGTTTGAATTCACCTCATGTTCTTTTGAATGCAAAGATTTAAAAACAAAATGGTAGAATTCTAAGAATTAGAAAAAAGGAAAACACAAAGAATAAGAAAAGAAATAACGAAATATATGATATACAAAAGGAGGCTAAAACGATGCGATACCATAAAGAATTACCCTCTCTCGTCCATCGCAACATTTTTTTGGGTCTGTGCCAACTGATTAGAAATGATAGGGTGATATGCCACAACTTGTAGAGTTTGGATAAGAGATCCGAATAAACGACAGAAAACTAAAAGCCGACGCCTGCATTCCAGAAAAACTCTTGACTCCAATCAAACAAAATTTATTTACTTCCATCAGTTTTGTGCCAGTGATAGTGAGATCTAATAAACCAAACATCATTCTCTAAGTTTCTAATCATGTAATTTTCTTAATGATGTGAACTTTCATCATTATGTAAGTTTTGAAATATCCCTGTTAGGTCAGGCGTTCGCCAATGGGAAGATTTATCCCCATATTTATTCAAGACGTGCATTAATCATATGTTGACTAATATCGAATCTACCTGTTTTCTGGGCTACACTGATATATACTATGTTGCTTGCCCAGACAATCTCTTGTTGATTAGTAGAACGCATAGGATTAGGTCTGAATGTTGATAAATGTGGTTACCTAGCATTTAATGTAAAATCGCCATCTACAGTTTTAGCACTGCCATGTGGATCTTCTTCAATCCAATGTGCTAATGTATTAATGGGCTTGGGATCCATATTTGCAGTAGGCCTTCTTGGCTCTCTGAAAAGGCTCTTGTCGACATGAAACAAAGCATTCAAATAGGCCATGGGAAAATCGTCTCTAATCGTGGTCGTTACTCACGTCGAGCGCTTGCACGTCCTTATAGTACTTTTTGTGATCACTCCGTTTTATGTCTGGTATGTACCCTCTGCCCGAGAAAAAGCAATTAAAATCAATTCAAGTGATGCATTTTCGGTATCTGAAATACCTACTTTATTTGCATCGATTTCACACCTCTGTTAGTAAATACGGTGCTACGGATATTTCTGTGTCCATCGAAAGATTAAATACTGTTTTAGCTGATAATGCTTTTTATTTCGCAGGGTTGTTCCCACCCGCTAATCCAAATGTTTTGCCGCTAATGGTTGTCATATTTGTGCAGATTGAAGTTTTTTGTTTCTTTTTCCTAGTACCCTGCTTGTGTTTCTTTGTTTCGTAGCTGGTTGGAAATTATTACAAAGTTCGAATTTTGGTTTCTCAATTGACAGGAGTAGAATTTTCTTCTCCAAATTAAGGAAAGCTCAGTTCCTAAAAATATTCTACCAGACCTGTTTGGAAAAAGTGAAAAATCCACTCAAAGGAAGTATCTTTAGATTAACAGTTTTGGGAGTTTCCTGTTGCGCACCCCACCTTAACTGAAAACCTTGCCAGAAAACCTGACATACTATTTATGCTGTATGTAAATTGAATAGACAACACTTTTTTTAACAATGAGTAAGAGATTATAAGTTTTCTTTACTTTAAACTAGCCTGTCGTTAGCATTTCGAACTGTTGTGACATTCAATATCCCTTATCAACCTTTACCAAAACTGTTTTGGGAATTCCCTGTGGTGCTCAGAAAATTTGCTAAAGGGTCGTTTGTCTAACAGACAGTCATTCGACGCTGAAACTCGCAAAATAATTTTTAAGATATCAAATGGTCTTAATTTACTTTTACTTAGTTCATCCTTCTTACCATCAAAAATAAGACAAATAATTCTGTTTTTCTTTTTCACCCTTTGGAAATATTAAGAATAGTTTTTTTCCGTCCTATAAATGAAAGCTTTTTTAATTTTAAATTCACCATTTCTTTGAACATGATAGAAATTGGCTAACAGCTAACTTAGCTCCCATTGTACCGTAGGTTAAAAAAAAGTATTCTGTAATTTTTTATTGCCACCTTCTAAAATTTAATAATTTAATAAAAAAATAATAATTTTATAATACTAAAATCATTCCTATACATGAAAGGTTTGATTTTAGATTAAATGCAATTCTTTTCAAACATGCTAGAAGTTATCAAACACCTTACTTACCTCCCATAACACCATAGGTTAAAAAGAGTACATAGATGTTTGTTGCCTGGGACGCCAAAACAAATGATAAACATCCAATAATAGCTCCAATTATCAAAGTCAGCCTACAACCAATAACGTCCGACAGTGCACCAACGAACGGACCTTAAAAGAAAACAAAAAGAAAACCTTAATTTTACATCATTGAGCATTTAACTATTGTAAACTAAATGAAGTAAAATTTGTAATTGTGAAGTTTATTAATAGCAATAAAAATGAATAAATAATACGAGCATAATAATAATAATGACAATAAATAATAATAATATTACTAAATATAATTTAATACAACTAACTAATAGTAATAAACACAATAATAAAAACAAAATTAATAATATAAATACTGAAAACACAATTTATACTAGAAGGTAAGTAGAAATAGGACTAATCTCAGGAATTTCACCAGCTTGTAGAATTTCAACAGAATCCTGCTTTCTCATTATTCTTGTCTAATTGGATTCATCAATAAGACTTCCTCTTCAAAAAATCCCATCCTCAAATCTACCGATTCTTCACGTTCCTCAACAAAATACAAAATCTTTCCCTTCTTTTATATTCTTTTCCCCAATATTTTATTTTTGAGCGTACACATCAATTTAAGGGGGAAAAAACACAAAAATGTAATGCCTAAGATGGATTTTTGTTCAAAAGTCCTAAGCAATAACTAATTAACAACAAGAAATAATAAACAACAAGAAAAACACGAAAACTAGTAAAACTGGAAAAAGAAACATAAATAAAAGTAAAAGTATTTATGACAATAGCAATGACAAAAAAACAATAAAAGTTAGAATTCAATAACGGTTAAAGAGACCCTTGGCCTCAACAATATAGCCTACTAACCAGGTTTCGTGAGATTTTACTAAATAGTTTAAAGCCGTTGACAGCTTAAATTTTATGCCTAAAGAAAGAAGAAAAAAGTGATAGACAAAAATAAACAAGGGCCACAACATGAAGAACAAAAAGGAGACCCACAGGTGAAAGAAATCAATATCGATCATCATAAATCAACGCAAATCTTTAACCAACGTTATTGTAAACGTAAATGCAATCATCATATAACCACTACTACCACTAACAACTCACTGCAGCACCAAGCCTCCTGAGACGAACACAGCTACTCATGCTTCTTCTCCATCCCGATCTATTCAAAGCCTCTCATGCAATTATCATACAATCACTACTACTACTAACAACTCACTGCAGCACCAAGCCTCCTGAGACGAACACAGCTACTCATGCTTCTTCTCCATCCCGATCTATTCAAAGCCTCCCTTGCAATTATCATGCAATCACTACTACTATTAACAACTCACTGCAGCACCAAGCCTCCTGAGACGAACACAGCTACTCAAGCGTCTTCTCCATCCCGATCTATTCAAAGCCTCTCATGCAATTATCATACAATCACTACTACTACTAACAACTCACTGCAGCACCAAGCCTCCTGAGACGAACACAGCTACTCAAGCGTCTTCTCCATCCCAATCTATTCAAAGCCTCTCATGCAATCATCATATAATCACTACTACTATTAAAAACTCACTGCAGCACCAAGCCTCCTAAGACGAACAGAGCTACTCATGCTTCTTCTCCATCCCCATCTATTCAAAGCCTCCCTTGCAATTATCATGCAATCACTACTACTATTAACAACTCACTGCAGCACCAAGCCTCCTGAGACGAACACAGCTACTCAAGCGTCTTCTCCATCCCGATCTATTCAAAGCCTCCCTTGCAATTATCATGCAATCACTACTACTATTAACAACTCACTGCAGCACCAAGCCTCCTGAGACGAACACAGCTACTCAAGCGTCTTCTCAATCCCGATCTATTCAAAGCCTATCATGCAATTATCATACAATCACTACTACTACTAACAACTCACTGCAGCACCAAGCCTCCTGAGACGAACACAGCTACTCAAGCGTCTTCTCCATCCCAATCTATTCAAAGCCTCTCATGCAATCATCATACAATCACTACTACTATTAACAACTCACTGCAGCACCAAGCCTCCTGAGACGAACACAGCTACTCAAGCGTCTTCTCCATCCCGATCTATTCAAAGCCTCCCTTGCAATTATCATGCAATCACTACTACTATTAACAACTCACTGCAGCACCAAGCCTCCTGAGACGAACACAGCTACTCAAGCGTCTTCTCCATCCCGATCTATTCAAAGCCTCCCTTGCAATTATCATGCAATCACTACTACTATTAACAACTCACTGCAGCACCAAGCCTCCTGAGACGAACACAGCTACTCAAGCGTCTTCTCCATCCCGATCTATTCAAAGCCTCCCTTGCAATTATCATGCAATCACTACTACTATTAACAACTCACTGCAGCACCAAGCCTCCTGAGACGAACACAGCTACTCAAGCGTCTTCTCCATCCCGATCTATTCAAAGCCTCTCATGCAATTATCATACAATCACTACTACTACTAACAACTCACTGCAGCACCAAGCCTCCTGAGACGAACACAGCTACTCAAGCGTCTTCTCCATCCCAATCTATTCAAAGCCTCTCATGCAATCATCATATAATCACTACTACTATTAACAACTCACTGCAGCACCAAGCCTCCTAAGACGAACAGAGCTACTCATGCTTCTTCTCCATCCCGATCTATTCAAAGCCTCCCTTGCAATTATCAT
Organism: Artemia franciscana; assembly: GCF_032884065.1. NCBI lineage: Eukaryota > Metazoa > Arthropoda > Branchiopoda > Anostraca > Artemiidae > Artemia > Artemia franciscana. The sequence goes on from NC_088863.1 coordinate 36,834,400, forward strand.
GCAATCACTACTACTATTAACAACTCACTGCA
>NC_088863.1:36834531-36858532 GCF_032884065.1 Artemia franciscana
CGGGAGGGCGGGTATTTTTTTTAATGTCAAAAATGTGAAATTGATATTTAATCCCTCATGATTTATGGGAATATTTCTTGTCTATGCTGTTATTGTAAAAGTAAAAAGCAACATTAAACCCCAAAATGAGCAGAATTGATTTCGTATAGGAGGGACACTACCCCTTCCTTATCCCCATCTACCTCATGGTCTCAGAAACTTCGAAGGATGCTCATTACATCAGAAATTGAGAGTTTTAGTCCTTTTTTTTAGAAGTCGAAAGTGATTGGAGACCAATCAGCCGGGCGCGGGGGGTTATTTTCCTTGTGGAGGTTTTTTTGAGGGGGATTTTTCAGAGAGATAAACACAGCTCTCCTAATACCCATCTTTGGTCAAATATTCCTAGGTTTACATAGTCGGGCTTTGGAGGTACATCAAAGTTATCTGAGGGAAGGGGGTTGTCAGTCCCCAAAAAAGTGCATTGCCAAGTCCAAGTTTTAGCAAAATCCCTTAGAGGTCATCAGAATAATCTTAGGAAGGGAAAGTCAAAAATTCATAATCCCTCTTTTGAATGTCCTAGCACTATCTCAAAAAAGAAAGTTAATTGTCAATAGACAAATATGAGGTCCAAAATAATTTGAAAAATGACTTTTTTAGTTTCATCGTAAAAACCAAAATTATGATTTACATCCACAGATTAAGCTTTGACATTTCCTTGCTTCCCTTCTCTTTGTTGAACTTCGTTGCAAAGGAGCTGTAAATAATTATAAATTTAAGAATGGTAAACATACCCGACTTGGACGCCTTTCTTTCATTTACATAGAAGTCCCAGTCACTTTCATCAATAAATCCAGCATTATCTGACTCATTAATGAGACTCGATGGCTGCCTTGAGAAATCTTGGGTTTCTTGCTCGAAACTATCTTCGAGTGAGCTCTTAGAAGAGTCAGACGAAATAAAAACCAGTCGGTAGTCATCCCCTTCTGGCTTTATCCTTTCATTTTCAATAGCAATATCACTAGCCGTGTCACTAGATTGGTGATGCTTGGAAGCGCTGCTATCAGCAGAAGGTGGCCGCTTACCACCTTTTGTTATGGGAGTTATGTTTCTCGTGGACGAACTAGACGATGAGCAAACTCGGAGACGCTCGCCACTTTCCCCTTCCACTTTAATTACAGACCCTAGAATAAAAAAAATGAGACAGTCATAAATAGAAAATAACTCATTGGCAAAGCTTGGTGGAAATTAGATTGATTAGAATCAACCTCATTATCCCCCACCCACAAGAAAATCTTAAAGAATGAAGTGTTTATGTTTGCTTTTTGGTATAAAAAACAATCAAAATTTGACGGCAACGTTTTTTACCAACATATGATGCTTGTTTATAATATAGTACCAGGAGCTCGGTCTTCACCTGGGCCCTGGCATTCGGCGTACGGCAGGATTATATGTATTTGATTCTCTAATTACGCAATAGAATAATCATCGCGTTATTATTTAGTTTTAAGTAATAAGGTGCCAAATCAGCACATTCAATTGAGTTAAGAAGAACTGGCGTGACTTCAACTCCTCTAATTATCATTTAATCCTTTAAGTTCAAGTCATAGGGTGGTAAATCAATATTTTAGTTGAATTGAGAAATTATATAATGAATTCTATTCCTCCTTCCTGTTTATTCTTCACAGGCGCTAAAATAAGGCTAAAATAAGACTTATATCATTGTAATTTCGGAAATATCTAAACTATGCAATAGCATAGCTGTTGTGTTATTCTTTATTTTCGAAGTCATAGAGTGGCAAACCGGCAATTTCAGTTGAATAAAGAACTTCTGGCATGAATTAAATTCTCCTTTCGTATTTATCCTTATTTGCCACCATATTGATTTCAAGCATTTATTGCAGACGATATTAGTCTGTGAGTCCAATATATAACGGCACTATAGAAAAGGTATAACAGTCAATGTACTGACCGATTTACCTTTTGATGGAATTTCACTGAAATTCTCCAAATATCTTTTGTAATCATTATAAAAATCAGTATTTCCCAAAATAAAAAAGAACACGTGTTAGCGCCAGCGTTGCCATTCTTATCAGCGTTGCATATAAGGCTGAAAATTTAAGCAAATCCAAACTCTCTTAAATATTCAAATATTTCTACCAAAATAAGATGTATTTGAACCCTTTTGTTTAATGAAAAACTAAAATTTAATTTCTATTTAAAGAAAATTTTGAGCAAGACCCACCTCCCCCAAAAGGACAAAGACGTGCGCTGGTGATGCAACCATCTCCACCCTACAAAGCGAAGATGCGGGCCCCAATAAAGCAGTGAGAATGTGGTCATTTCCGATCTACAAGGCCATGATGCGGGCCCTTCACGAGCTGGTACTAGAATGCAAGATGGAATTGCCAGTTGCTAGCAAAAATGCATATTCTTTGACAAATCACTGATATTTTTCGGAAAGCATTATGCGAAAAAAACTTAATGCAGTACAAAAAAAAATAATATTTTTTCGGTGTGGAGAAATAAAGAAGATGCTGGGAACCTTGCTCCCGAACCTGGAGAGAGAGATTTGATGCTATTAGTCATCCTAAAAAAAAATTTTCAGCTTAATAATGGAGAAAATAATGGGGCCCTCTCGATAGTTTTGAGGGGGCTCTGAGGAGGCCCTAGCATCCACAAAATTGACTTTTCATCGTGCTTTAACAGTAAAAGTTAAAGGTATTTCAGTATGGCGAATCAATTCTTTTAGAGAATAACTCTACGGTTTGAAAATAAGATGTTTTGCAGATTTACCACTATATATTTTTCATTACCGTGCTTTTTGGGAATATTGTATGCTTCAGGAGGTGAGCTTGGAGTGAGCTTTCGTAACTTGAAATTTCAATCTTGTTATTTTTCACGAAAGCCTAACTACACGAACAGCATTTTAGCAGCGTGTTACTGTTGAAAGGGAACCACGATCACTGGATCTCTGGGAGGGGCTTTGAGGGCATTGCCCAGCAGGTTTTCTCATCACTGCTAAAAGAAAAGCATTCTTTTAGGGATAATAAAGGGTTATGTACGAAACTGCTATTGCCAGTCCTAAAGAAATAAATGGAATAACGCATTTTTCAGGTTAACAAAGGGAATGTTGAGGGCCCTGTCCGTTAGTTCTGAAGAGTTTGAAGAGCCACTGGTCCTCAGATTAATAATATATTCCTTTCCAGCTTAATAAAGAGAAAATAGTTGGGAAAATAAGGGGCTTAATCATTAGTTCTGAGAACTTCCAGGAAAAACCAGAGGTCAACAACCCTAGGTCTTCACAATTCATATTATTTTTTAAAGCTTAAAATCAAAAATTTTTCACGAGAATAAGAAGTTTTATTCTTTTTTAGGCTGCCAATGATGATTCAGCATGGATCAAGCAACTACTCATCGGTTTCATTGGTGAAGAAGCTGTACCAGAGGGACACCCACTCCAGAAGTTTTTTAAGAAGAATAATTTCCATGGGATGCTTTGTAATGACTGAAGCGTATAGAGGGGCAACGTACCCATATGCATGGGGTTATTGCTGGCTCTTCAGTTTCAAGCTGGTAGTGCGGGGTCTAAAGGACCAAGTGGCCACTTTGGGTTCATTTATGGAATAATTTCTGGGTCTTAAGACTTTAGGTGGTATAAAACCCTCAACATAACCGAATGTTCACTTTGGCCTCTCAAGAAACTTTCAAACTAATAATAAATTACTTTTCAGCCTGATATAAAATCTTTTTCAGAATGAAATCAAAAGTGTTTCAGTGGGCTAATAAACTCTTATTAGTTTTTTTTTAGGTTCCAACATCGACTTTACCATCATCTCAAGGGGCCTACAACCTCTATGAGGATATTATTATTGGACTTGGAACAGGCCTCAGAGAAAAATAAACATGAGGGATATTCTACTGGGTGGGGGTGAACCCAAATAGTGTAGCCCCCATCCATTTTCGGTCTAGACGCATTTTTCCATGGTCTTGGCTTCGACAAAGACTATGAACGGATTGATCAACTATCACCTAGCGAGGTCAAGAAAGTGCTCACCCCACAAAATGACCGTGATGAAAAGGAGCAGGAAAAAGAGGTGCTGATTCACTTTCTATGTTACTATAGTTTTACCTAGCTGATACCACCTTGCGCAATATTTACGTCTTTGGAGCTTAATTCGCAGAACCCTTCAATACTCTTACAAGTGGTAGTATTCATACTGACTCATTGACATAGTCCACTCCTATGTGGGCATGATTCGGGCCCTTCTTGGAAATCAGACTTGGGAGGGGGTGGACAGGATAGCGTAAAAGAATCCATAGCTAAAATATTTTCTTTAATGAACAGTACGGTAAGGTGCACTTGCATTACCTGCAAACAAAATGCAGACACTGTATCCACACTTACACAATTTGAAGTCGTTTTTTTCCGACTGGAGGAGAACGATTTTTAATAGGATGGAAAATTATAACGAGATAAGGAGCGGTTCAGTGATTTTGTTTATTGAAAATTTATATTTTTATGTTACAAAATTTAAAAAGAGATTTATTATAAATGGTGACAGTAACAAGCTGATAACGTATAATGTAAATTTAAAGGGTTGTAGAGGCGTTCAATGCTTTTGTTTCGACACGGGCTTAAAGTACTTCAAGTAATCATTCCTTATCGCAGCCCATACACCCACTTTCAATTGTACTAGTAGGACACTTTTGGACGATTTGGCAGTAAATAGGAGAAGGGAGGGAGCAGAGTTTTCTAAAGTTGATTTCAACTTTTTGAAGGGGCAATATTCTGTAACACCTAAGGGGATAGATATTTTTGAGACGATAAAGAATAAGGATAGATATTTAAAGATTAGTGTTATCGTTTCACAATACGACACATAATATGAAGAAGAGGAACTAAAAGATAAATAGCGAGGTAATATATTCATCAAGGGCTCTGTCCATTGAATCGATAAAACAATGGGTATAGCTTCTTTATGAGCCTTCCAGTGAACCCGCTGCAATTGGATATTTCTTTCCTATTCCACACATTAGTTGGTTTTAAGGTACGGTAAAACATTGGAGGGGATACTTGCTACTATTGTTCAAGATGTCTGTTTATATGCTGTACCGAATTAAAATTGAAATATCACTTAAGGCACCGTGCGCGTCATGGATACCAATCCTTTGAGACAGTTTCGGGTGGTAATGCCAACTGATGCTTCAAAAATTTTCAGAATTTGCTCTTGCAGAGTGACAAGATTTCCTAAAATATTGAAGTCAAACTCTTTGATGTGTACGATCAATCAAAGTCGAATCGTTTTAAAGAACATGAAGCCATTGCAATTTCTTTTGCCCATGGACAAAGAGATGCTAGTAATATCATGCGATTGGTAGAGGCATTTGAGACATTGGGGAGGGGGGAAATTTTGTTGGCGCAGCTATAGTTGCACTTATTAAAACAGCAAATAATTCAATTTCACGGCTATGAAACGTAAACTATCCAATGAGTCGATCACCAGAGGATGAGTTGGTAATTAAAAATAAAGAAATGTGTTGGGTATGTAAGAAGTTTGTTGAGGGCATTGGAGAAACCGTCAGTCTGCAGCCATGACCATTTAACTAATCCAATTTTATTGGGAGAGAGTAACCTTCGTGGACTGGCTCATAAACCGTATAATTTAAATGATAAGCAACAATATTTTCTACCTTTTTACATGCATAATTCCAACTATGATTTGAAATTCATATTACCAGTGATAACACGTTGGCACAAAGGTGAGGTTGTAGATGCGAGATGGGTCTTTTTTATATAACATCATACCCAAATCATCTGAGAATTTGCTGTTCTTAGAATTCAAATGGAAAATAGTTGAAAATAATAATATGTACTTGAACAAAGCCCGTTTTTAGACTCATATAGTTTCCCACCGAAGCTTTAAGCCAATTAATCCAAGTACCAGAAAAGGGACCATTTTAATAGTTTCCTCCTCCTTAAACAGCGTTTTTCACATGATAAAATCTATGATTTATTCACGTGTAAGGGCCTATTTTCTACGATTACTACAGCTCCACCTTGAAGTTCCGTGAGGAAAAGTTGCCGCACATCGAAGAGTTTAATGATTCACTTCACGACCGTCAATGTACCACTGCCGACTATTAATTTGCTAAGAAAGTTTGGGTCAAGGGAAGGTGTAAAAACGGGAAGATTAATGTAAAATGTACCTGGCAAGTGATGTACTGTAAAAGTGATGTATTCTTTGTAAAAATATGGATAAAATTTACGAGGCATCTGACTTAGATTTAGAGTATTATTTTTTCAACTATTAAAATAAGTAAAGAGAAAACAGGTCTGATCATCGCCATGGAACAGCACTTATTAGTAGAGAGATCAATGAGGAGAGGGTATGTTTTCCGCGGGGGTCGTATCCTGGAAACTGACCCGACTGGACAACGAACCGGTATAAGGTCGGGTGCGGTTTTCTGGATATAAACTCCCTTTATCCGTCGGCAGTGTCTCATTACTGTTTACCATGTGGGAATTACAAATGGATGGAGAATCCTTGTGATCAAAGTTTAGCCGACATTTCCACTGTTGAGAAGAATGGACTGCAAGGATGGTTTTTTGAAACTGATGGTGAAATACCAATGGAATTTCATGACTCGGTAAAGCATTTTGTTTTCCCGTACATAAATAGACCGGTGCCTAGAATTCATTGTTTCCCTATAATATGTCTTTGGTAGAGGATGGAGGGATGCACTGGACACCTTCACAACCAAAGCTTATAGCCGACCTTGACCCGAAATGGAATATTGTTGTACACCACGTTCTTTTGCGGTGAATGTTGGCCTCGGTTTCAAGTTCACAAATATTCATAGAACTCTCCAGCTTGATTGAAAATCATATATGAAGACATTTTTTTTTATACCTTTGTCAGTAAACCTTCTGAGGCAAAACAAAAGTTGAAAAGGAAATCTTTAAACTTATTTTGAATTCAGCCTTCGGTTAGATGTACTAGTGTAAGCCACAGGAATCGTTGTGACGTTGTAACCAACCCAAAAGAATGTGCCCAATTCATCACCAATCCAAATTTCACATCGTTCACGATCATAGACTATAACATGGTCCTTTAGTATAGGATAAAACAGGTATAATTTTAAATTAAATATTGCCGGAGGTAGTGCCATTTTAGAAATTTGAAAAACTTATGTTGGAATTTTATTAAAATGTAAGTAAGCTCTAATGGCTGGGAGAGGGGCAAGTTCAAGTGTATTATGGAGACACTGATTCGCCTCCGTTAAAATAAAAAGAGACAATTTATTGCATGATGGAGCTAGTGAAGCGCCAGGTCCCAAATAAGCTATTATTTGTAAAATCCGAGACGGGGAGCGACTTGATATCCAATGGTGTGTTTGCAGCTCCAAAGGTGTACTGTGTACGGGCGATGCTCTATACAAAAAGAAAGTTGAAAAGGAAATCTTTAAACTTATACTGAATTCAGCCTTCGGCAAGATGTGCGAGTGTGCGCCACAAGAGTCGTTGTGACGGTGTAACCGACCCAAAAAATGTGCCCAAATCATCACCAGTCCAAATTTCACATCGTTCACAATCATAGACTATAATATGGTCCTTTTGTATAGGAAAAAAGAAGTATGATTTCAAGTAAAATATTGCCGGGGGTAGTGCCATTTTAGAAATTTGGGAAACTCATATTGGAATTTTATTAAAATGTATGTAAGCTCCAATGGCTGGGAGAGGGGCAAGTTCAAGTATATTATCGGCACACTGATTCACTTCCGTTAAAATAAGAAGAGATAATCTATTGCATGATTTGGAAAATAGTGAGCACATTAGCTCTCGAATGGACTACAGCAACTGAAACGAGTCCATTTATCCGGAGCTAGTGAAGCGCCAGGTCCCAAATAGGCTATTATTGGTAAAATGCGAGACGGGGAGCGAATTGATATTCAATGGTATGTTTGCAGCTCCGAAGGTGTACTGTGTGGAAACGCCAAATGAATGATATTAGTGTTTATACAAACTGTGTAGAAAATAATTCAATTCAAGAGTGAATGTCGTGACCATTTGCTCTTTAAAATTTAAAAGCTATACACTTACAGTTAAGAAAATTCCATGTGAGCCATATCAGACCAATTCTATGTCTATGCAGACGGTGTGCTAGTACTACTACACGTTCATTACATTACTTCAGATCGAGACAAATTTCTAGAGAACAGACAGCGTTTTGGTCTGAAAAAAGGTCAATAGTTGGTGCGAGGAGGGTCAATTTTTTCAACCCCAAGAGTTTTCCATTGCAACAGTTTTTTTTCTCAGTCTCTATCCCAACAGTCTCCAGCTCAGCAGTGTGTTTTTTTTGTATGTTTTATTTATTAATTTGTTTATTTTTGCGCATGGTAGAGTCATTGTTTTAAAAAGTGCTTTATATTATACTGTGAGTTTACATGCATCCTTAGCCGACCCTCTCCCACCGCAGCGGCCGCCACAACTTCGGAAACCGTGATGGCCGCCGTTTGACAACTTATGCTTTACACTTGGTTGGGAAAATAAATAATGAAATATTTAATATACCTCAATGAATGCCTCCCAATGTTAATATTGATATAAAACTCCAACTTGCTCCATTCAATTTTGTTTTGCGGAAATTAGTTGCCAGTGCACCTGATGTAACAGTCTCTGTCATGTTGGCAATACTTTATGTACAAAAACAACAGGCTATGAGTTCTGTTGCTTGGGCAATCGAGAAATTGAACTATGTGGAAAATACCGTTTCCTACCTGTATAATATAAATTTCCGTGCCCTAAGAGCGAAATACTTTAAAAATTTTTGTGAATTTTCTTATTAGTAAAACTTGTATGTACAGAACAGCGTTCATTCTTTAGATTTCTTCTTTCATGAATAGATAAACAAAGGTAATGATAAATAGCGGCAGCTCATCAGGATTCAGCTTGTATTCATCTTGACATGCAAAGTCAGGGTCAAATTTACTACAATATCATGCGACTTCATTTTTATTACATCTCCTTGTAAAATCATTACAACTTTTTTTTATTCATATTATGAAATTCGCGTGTTTCAATTTACTTATTTGAAGCAATGTCACACACAATATTCTCATATGAAGAATCACTTTCTTTAACAGTCAAATAAGAGTCAGTAGGTTTATAATCATAGTAGGCTGTATATTCACAGCGATGTCATAAAAAACATAATCTCTTATTATTCAAACTATTGAAGCGTACACCAGGTTCTGCCTCCCAAAACAATTTAAAACCGCGACAATACCAGTCTCTTAAAAATAAACTGAAATCACTCTTATGGTTTATCCAATCATACCAGGGTAAATACTTTCCCATTGATCATATTTATCAATGTGACAATTGGAGTATAGGAAACCTTTAGTGTGAGAGTCACAAACATCTTCAAGAGAATTAGTGTTTAATTTGCACTGCATATGCTCTATACAATTTACATGGGTTGCATAATCTTCACTTTCCACTATGGTCATCAATAATAGTACAATTCTCAGAGGATAACCAGTTGCGCAATGTTTAGGCATATAAAGAACATGTGTAAAACATTTTTTCAATGTTGACTCTCACAGTGCCAAAAAGAAACTGAATTGCAATCGGTAAAAGAAATGTCTTCTAGCAGGAGGAGTAATCGAGTGACGTCAAACATCAAATCAATTAAACTTGTTTCGACACGATTTTTTTAAATGTGGCTTTATTTGCTATTGCCCTGCAAAAGGGCCGTCTTAAACGAACTGCTAGGTAGTGCTCAAAAGCAAATCCACATTAGCATTTTGTTTTGTTTCTAGTAATATGTCAATAAATTGAGTAAATGCATCTAGGCCACGACATAAAAATTTACTAAAATAGTCCAAAGACGGAGAATCATCTTTCATTATATCGTATTCTTTGAGAAAATATTTCCCTTTGAACAGATAAATCTTGAAAATCATCATCTAAAATCAAATATTCTTCCAAAGCCACTAGATTCCGTATAATTTTCTGTTTTTCAAATCCGGCCATTTTTAATTTTGACACTTTCACTATAGATTATAGACTAACAAAGAATGAAAATTGTTTCTCGCTAGTAAAATATCCAACAACAAATGTAACAAACTTATTCCTTTTTTTTATAGGTTGATTCATGGTTCAATGAGTGCATCTTCGGGTAAACTATCATTGACACTAGCAATGTCTGCATGGGGTTTGTTTTTCATTAATTAATCTTTAATTTCCTTGCTGATAATGTCTACTAGGGCCCTTTTTATTTTACCAGTAATTTCTCTGTCTATTACCGCAGTCTTTTTACATAGATTGCAGTTTTGGCACCTAGATAAGATACGTTGCATAATAATTTTGCGGGGATTCATCTATCTTCTCACCTTTCGTTGAATATTAATAATAGGAGGATGGTGATAAGATCTACCAAGTTGTAACTTGTTACCAACAACATTATCAAAAGCAAGAAGTTAGCCTTCGCTATCAACCAAAAGTTTTGTGTTTGCGTCCACTTTCGACACTAACTTCCCTGGTGATGTTACTTTCACATATCCACCTCTACAACGCTTGAATATTTTCTGTACTCCAAAGAAATTTAACGCCTTACTGTTATGACAATGCACGCATACATACCCAATAGTATTACTATTAGCACTTGGCGTTGAATGCTTCTACAAGGCTATCATGTACACACGCCTTCTTGGAATTTTTCTTTTTTACTTAAAAAGAATAAAATAAATAAGATGCAGACGCTTATCGCTCGGATGCACAAATAATATTGAAGCAAATCGTGAGATCCAACAAGTCACTTTATATTACATCAGCCTCAATGAATTTAACAAGTCACGTAACTCCTATTGCGTAGCAAAACCTGCATCTTGGAGAAAATTAATAATACCTGCGTCTTGAGGGAATCGCTGTTAAACCTCTTTGTTATCTTAAGCCATTAAGGAAGAAAAGAGAAGCGGCTATTTGTATTTTTAAAATTGCTAAGGCCTCACTACTCTTGTGCAAGCAAGGGCTATATTGCTAAGTCACTACGTGGTTTTGAGCCCTTGGCAATGCACTCCAATCAGTTTGAGTCGACATCCTGGACAAGATATCTAAAGCTTGTTACCTCCAAGTCATTGCTTATTCTTGCCTGTATATATAATACCACGCTAATTAGTGTATATACCCAAAAGTACGGGCCTTCAGCACCAGCAAATAAGTTCAGACCTTTAGCTCTTGCAAATGGTTACTCGCTTCACTAAGCTGATGGTCCAAACTCCAGCGCTCACAAGTTTAATATCATAACCCCCCCTTTCCATTGCTTCTTTCATTTTTTTTAACTTGTAGCATTTAACGTTTACCATGGCTTCCCAAATTTTTTCAGTAAAAGATTGCGCTTCAATATCGTTGATTTTTGTCAACGCTTGGTTGTCTCAAGCAATACCGTTGCTTGTCTCTATCCTTTTATTATACACCAGATGAGAGAAAAACATGTTGTAGAGGTTAAGGCACAATAAAGAATTTTTGAAATATAAAATTGTCCGCTCCCGGTCGCAATGAAAGGAAGACATTCGTTAAGAAGACGTAATATTATTTTATGTGGGTGCTTAACGGATGCCATTTAGTTTTAAAAGCTTTGCTTTTAAGTCTGGCTGTTTATCAGATTTTTTAAATTGAATCCCATGGTTAGGGAGTTTTTATACCTATTAAACATGTTTTATTTTATTTTGTTCTCAATTCGAGTCTTGTGCTTTTATTAATCAAATCTTGTCTTGTAGTCTTGAAACTGATTCTTATCAGATTTCCTTTCAACGAAAAAGGGAGCGCACCAAATGCTTAAGATAAATAATAAATAAGTTTTATTAAAACACTAAGTAACTAATGGTATAATAATTAGTAAAACATTTTCTTAAATAATGCATATGGTTCTTTACAGGCTTAGTTTTGTGTTGCTTTTTCTTCTTTTTTTTACCTTTCGGTTAAGCTGTTCTTAATTTAGTTTTATTATTTTTTTTTCGCAATACTAGCATCAGTGGGAGCTTTATTCCAGACATTACCGAAATCAGCACTTTACCATAGCCAACGGGAGGGGGAGGGTATTGGAATTCTTTGAAATCATTAAAGAGTCTAGAAAAGATCACACATATTTGAAGACACTTATTTTTATGACTTCAAGGAGTCTGACAAGAAAAGCCTACGCATGGGAAATTTTTTGTCGAACTATGCTATTTCTATACCAAATATTTTGTCTAGTATGGGTCCGTCAGCTCTTTGGTATTCGCTGGCTTATATAGACCCATAAAATGGAAATAATATAGAATTAGAAAATGAAAATATAGAGTCAGTAAAGTCCCAAAATTTAAGATACAGTCTCATTGCATTTACTGACTTAGAAAGGCATAATATTTTATAGTCTTGTAGAATCAGAACCCAAACAAGAACACAAAATCCAAACAGTTACTCAGGTGCAGAAGTTGGGGGTGATGGTACAATTGGGTGAGGAGCTTAGATTTTGAAGACATCTTTTGATATTCTCCACGCAAAAAACGAAAAAAAAATTCCCCTTCCACTTTGTGACATGTTTAGAATCTCCCAATATAAAAATAATAAAAAACCCTTGTCTCTCTCCCTGTATTTCCATAAGCCATCCCCCGCCTTTGCAGTAAAAATGTTTTAAGAATCTAAAAGATCAAGGAAATGCTTGGCCCCTCAGTCTAGTTCCCATTTTTATTTATTTATCTGTGTTTCAGCATTCTTCTGACGTACCTTGATTGGTGTAGCTTATTCATCTCATTTTATTTTTGTTTCCGCCAACTTGCAACAAAAGAGGTGCAATGAGATGTGCATTAAATCGCGCACTTCTTATCTATCCACCTCATTACTTTTTCTTGGCAAACATCTAGAGAGGCGGAAATTATGGGTTTCTTAAAGGAATTTACTAGCAAATTTAAAAAATATTAAAATAAATAAAATAGTTCCATAATTGTTTTTTGATTAACAAGTGAGCTGAATTAAAAATTTCCCACTATCAGTTAAACCATGATATCAGAACTAGTTATCTAGTCTTTAAAAGCTTTCTGTAATATGTATTATAAAATCCTGATATTTGAGAACAATATATTTTTATTTTTATGAAAAACAAGATGTTTTTAATTTTTATTTAGCTTTAGCACCGGATTATTCTTATCCTATCTACAAAAGAAATAATGAAATGGGCCTTCATAAGTGGATGCCATCATTAATGATGCCATCAAGTCACTATTTATTCTTCTTTTGCAGCGTTCAACGGATTTTTATATAACATATTTTTATCTTTCTAGCTGGACTTTCTCTTGGATTTAAAGTCTTTAGATTTCTTTTAGGCTGAAATTCAGAAAGGCCATATTTAAAAGCACTAAAAACAAAAATAAACCTTTTTCGCCGTAAATTTTACAAAATGGATAAAACCGATTAATGGCTTGAGGATAAAAATAGTTTTGAAAATAAAAATTGTTTCGGAGATGAATGATTATGAAGAAAAAGTTTTAATTAATTTGATGTGTTATGGTTGGTCTTTAGTCCAGCGGTAGTCCTGTTTATTGTCTTTTAATTACTTGAAGTTTTCCAATCAAAATTTAGTGAAAAAAATGTGTTGCAGATTCCAAGTGTTACCATTTAAGAATGTACTGTATGAAAGCGAGAGCATAGAATTATCAAGCAATGACCGAAGATGTAATGACAAACAATGACATACGGCATACCCAAAGAGACAGAAAGTATTCGGTCAGTAGCATTCGGTGAGAGACAAACAACTTCAAAAATAAAAGGGCCTTGAAGAAATGGAGCAGTTATAGCAGAATATCTTAAAAGCATTTGTCAAAACAACTGGGAAGATAACTTATTTGTCATTATTGAATCAAAGAGTCGATATTATAATCTTATATTGACGCTAGACTTCCGTTTAGTTAGAAAATACGTTTGAGCGGACTCATTTTCTCCTGATTTCGTGGGGAAACCAGAAAAGGATCGCCAATATAGGCTCTTCTCTTTCTAGAAAATATCCACTTGGTTGCTATGATTTTCTTATGAAATTTCTATAAGATTTGGATCAATACCAATTACTATCTTGAGAACTTTTAATAGTACCTTTCTGTGAAAAGGAAAGAAAATTTTCCTTGGACTTCGTTCAAACTAAGACTAATTGTGTTGCGAGAGCAATACTTTGGTTTTGTCCCGTTTTTTTTTTCTTTTGGTTTTATTCTTTTTTTCCTATGCCGCTGATCTCGGCTTATTCCTGGAAACTGGTAAGGGTCTAACCTGTGCGGTTTTTACGGAAAGTGTTGACCTCAAGCTGGATTGATGAATATGACATTTTGGAAAGCTCTGAAGAACCTTTGCCTGGGGCCAAAAAGGATGGTTTTGCTTGTCTACGAGCCAGAGCCTATGGTGTGCAAAGTGGGTGGAGTTATATAGCCTATGTCAGAGAGGAGTATCTGAAGTTGTGCGGCCAAGCTTTCGTTTCATCAAACCATGTTTCTGCTTTCGAGTGGAGAGCTCCGTTCTAGCAGGCAAGCAGGCAGGCACCACTTTCAAATTAAAGGTGGACTAAAATCTATCAGTGTTAAATATACGCGGCAGTTACCCGGCCCCACAACCAATATATCTTCTTTGAGTGATAAATAGAAAAATTTACAGAAGCAAAAAAGCGACATTTTCCCACGGGTCCGAAAGTGCTACCGTGATTTTCGCTGGGTTTATCATTTGTTTTTTTCGGACTTGGGATTGAGGTAGAGAAATGTTATCAGATGTACCTCTTAAACTTTAAAAGTTCTCTCCTTGCTAAAGACATTGGAGCTTATCCTTTGCTCCTTTCTAAGTGGTGACGTTAAAAAGTTGGCCTACGGCAAAAAAAAAATCAACTTTTGAACTAAGACAAATATAATTTTTTTTTCGACGGCAATCGATAGCTCTTGATAAGCTGATCAAAGAATATGTCATCCATTTTTTGGTACAAAAATTCCTTCATGAGATATACTAGTTTGAAAGTTTCAAGGGTTTGATAACTTCACTAGTAAGGTACACACTGAAACCAAAAATAGGCCGATACCAATTGTGAGACAAGTAGATGACTTGTAAGCGACAGTCGGCTGTTAGACCATAATTATCTTCGGCAACAAGGGGTTTACAAATTTGACTAGTTGGTGTACCTATTATTTGTTTTCGGTGCATTATGGTAAGACCAGTCTGGTTCCAGTGGTAAGACTTGCAGGGGACTTGTAAGTAATAATCGTCTGTTAGGCTACAATCATCTTCAGTGAAGAGGGGTTTGTAACTTTTGCTAGTTGGTGTAGCCTACCCATACTCACTGTAACCTAAAATTAAGTGTTTACGCAACGGGTACAAACGATAACGTAAAACAATGAAAGTGCTGAGGGGTTGGTAACTTTTGCTAGTTGGTGTACCCATACTCACTGTAACATAGAATTAAGTGTTTACGCATCAGGCACAAACGATAACATGAAACAATTAGACAGTTTCGTAACAATTAATAGAGTTTCATCTATGGTATTTTGATCCTGAAAAGTTACGGATAGCTTTATAATACCAACTAGATTATGTAAGATATTGTTCCAAGTCTTGATCCGTCACGATGTCTAAGATTGAAAAGGATAAAGTTCATCTAGCTGCAAAGTCAATATAGTCCCTTCTTTTGGTACTATAGTTCGTGATGAGCTTACCAAAGTATATGTCATTCATTTTTTGGTACAAAAATTCCTTCATGAGATATACAAGTTTGAAAATTTCAGTGGGGGTTAACAACTTCAGTAGTAAGGTACACATTGAAACCAAAAATAGGCCGATACCAATTGTATCGGCCTACCTGAGACATGTAGGGGACTTGTAAGGAAAGGTCGACTGTTAGCTCACAATCATCTTCGGCAATGAGGGGTTTGCAAATTCTGCTATTTGGTGTAGCCTACCCTATTATTTGTTTTCAGTTTATTTGATGGTAAGACGGAATTGGTTCCAGTGGTAAGACATGTAGGGGGCTTTTAAGTAATAATCGTCTGTTAGGCTACTATCATCGTCAGTGAAGAGGGGTTTGTAACTTTTGCTAGTTGGTGTAGCCTACCCATACTCACTGTAACCTAGAATTAAGTGTTTACACAACGGGTACAAACGATAATGTAAAACAACTAGATTATGTAAGATATTGTTCCAAGTCTTGATCCGTCACGATGTCTACGATTGAAAAGGATAAAGTTCAACTAGCTGCAAAGTCAATTTAGTCCCTTCTTTTGGTACTATAGTTCGTGATGAGCTTACCAAAGTATATGTCATTCATTTTTTGATACAAAAATTCCTTCATGAGATATACAAGTTTGAAAATTTCAGTGGGGGTTGACAACTTCAGTAGTAAGGTACACATTGAAACCAAAAATAGACCGATACCAATTGTATCGGCCTACATGAGACATGTAGGGGACTTGTAAGGAAAGGTCGACTGTTAGCTCACAATCATCTTCGGCAATGAGGGGTTTGCAAATTCTGCTATTTGGTGTAGCCTACCCTATTATTTGTTTTCAGTGTATTTGATGGTAAGACGGAGTTGGTTCCAGTGGTAAGACATGTAGGGGGTTTGTAAGTAATAATCGTCTGTTAGGCTACTATCATCGTCAGTGAAGAGGAGTTTGTAACTTTTGCTAGTTGGTGTAGCCTACCCATACTCACTGTAACCTAGAATTAAGTGTTTACGCAACGGGTACAAACGATAATGTAAAACAACGAGGCAGTTTCGTAATAATTAATAGAGTGTCATCTAAAGTATTTTGATCCTGAAAAGTTACAGATCGCTTTATAATACCAACTAGATCATATAAGACACTGTTTCAAGTTTTCATCCGTCACGATGTCTACGATTGATAAGGATAACGTTCAACTGGCTGCAAAGTAAATTTAGTTCCTTCTTTCGGTATTATCGGTAGCTTGTGATGAGCTGATTAAAAATATATCATAGTGGTTTCTTCATAATTAATAGTGTCATTTATGGTATTTTGATCCTGAAAAGTTACAGATAGCTTTATAATACCAACTGGATTATATAAGATATTGTTCTAAGCTTTCATCCGTCACGATGTCTACGATTGAAAAGGATAAAGTTCAATTGGCTGCAAAGTCAATTTAGTCCCTTCTTTCGATATTCTTTTGTTATTGTTGCTTTTTCAACGCTGAGGAATAGCCTTTGATCATGTGATTACTGATCGCGTCCTTCTTCGAACATAACGTTTTAAAAGCTTCGATAGGCTTACAACTTCAACGTTTAACCGATAGCAAAGAAACAAAACCAAAGTATTGCTATCGCAACACTTTGTTCGGCAAAGCCGGACAAAGGCTGCCGCGACACTTCACGTTGCAGGGGCAACGTAGGTCTAGTTAAATTTGAGAAAAGGATGAATTGAAGAACATCTTTGTATGAAGCTGTACCAAGTTTGTACTTTGTAGGAAAACTACAGTCATGCTAGAAAAATATAGCAAGACTTCTATTCTCCAATGGTAGTATATCCACATTAGGGTCAACATTTCCCAGGAAGTAGAAAATCAGAAATACTTATAAAAATGAGAAGGTACCATTACAGAATGTACAACAAGTTTTATCTGGTTTGACAGATATTTTTTTTTCTGTCTCAAATTAAAATGCTGGAATAGCCTTTGAAAACCAATAGTTTTAAAAAAAACTTAAAATAAGTTTAAACAGTCATGTTTTTCACCTTTGATGAGTTTTTAAAGCTTCATATCATTGATGAGAAAAAAGTAAGTGTTTAATGTTTAGTTACTCCTCAAGTTTGGGTAATTAAAGAGATTAAGACCATTAGGTGAATAAACCTCAGAACTGCCATCACACAATTACACAAACGTTGCTCAATCGTAAGATTGGTACTATTTCAAACCGTTTTTTCCCTTCGATCAAAACACTTCGAAATCCATCACGTTTCCCATTAAAAATTATTAGAATAAACAAGTTATGATAATTTTCGAAGAAAAGGATGTAATCTTTATCAGAACCATCGAAATTGACTTGTCTGAAAACCTTTGAACGTATGCTTTAGCCTCCTTCATATAAAATATGTGAAAAGTTGTATAGAATAGATGATCGTAAAACCTTGGAGGAGGGCTCATTCAAGCCAAAATGGCAATTTTCTAGCACCCTTTTTAAGTAGCTTAAAGGTCAATCCAAAACAAAGTAGCGATTTTTGCCATTGTATGATGCAAGACAACAACATCGGCCCAAACAGGGCCAAGTGGTCAAACAGGGTTGGGACTCTGGAAGCTCGGCCACCATGAGTGGGGGGAGCTGGCAATTAAACAAATTCCAAAGAAACATCTGAATCTTAGATGCCATGTGAGGCAGAGAAACACTTGGCTCTGCTACAAGAATAAGTACGCATTTAAGGCCAAAATACTATCGAGTGGAAATTCTGAGACAGCAAATCGGGTTCAAAATATCAAAAGTATGCATGACCTCCTAGTTTCAGAGGATATACTGCCGTGTGGTGTCAAATTTGTCTTCAAAACTACAGGCATTCGTGAAAAAATTAACAATTATTGCAGACAAAAATTCGTAAACTTCATTAGAGATTTAATTCTGTTACTAAAAGTAATAGAATTGAACATAGATCGTCTGTTACAAAGGAAGGGATAGTTTAGTGGGTGCTACTTTAGGAAGGAGCGGTTCCAGAAGCACCGAATTTCCTCTTCAGAGCCGAATTTCCAGAATTTTTGAGGAAAACATGTCAGATCTATATAAAAGGGGAGCAGAGTTATTTTTAAGCTCCTAAAGAAGCTGAAGCGTTGCCAGCTTCCATCGAAGATATTTTTTTAATGAAAGGTAAGTTGATTATCTGCGCAGAGGTGGGAACGGGGTTTCCTCCAAGAGCAAAAAAATCCTAAAATCTTCATCTATCCACATCTACTGGATCTATTCTTGGGTTAGGGAGGGGGCTTTCAAGAGAGGAAAAATTGGGTTAATTTTCAGGAAACAACAAGAAAATATACAACTAAGCTTAAATTGCTGACATAGCGACCACTTCTTCATAATCTGCCTGCCTTTGCCCTTCGAAAATCAAAAGATCTAACAAAAGAAAATATTTTGGTATTTAGGACTCCCCACAGAAATTTTTTTTTGGGGGGGACACTTTCTGTGTAGGGCTCAATGTTTTGAGCCATTGGATGCACAAAATAAAAACAAGGATCGTTCGAATGATTCCTTTTTATTTTATTTTTTAAAATGGAAGAATCATTAAAACTTAAAACGAACAGAAACTATTCCGAATCTGAGGGAGACTGCCTCATCTACAAACCCCCACTCTTCACACTTAAGCTGTATGGGGCTTTAAAAGTACTTCTCTGCCCTATCCGACGGCATTGTATCATGGTAAACTTAGGTAAAAACAGTGGGAGAGGATTAAAGAGTGGGCAGTCTATTCTCGTTTATTCTCGTTTATATATAGCTGTTTATTCTCGTTTATATATATATATATATATATATATATATATATATATATATATATATATATATATATATATATATATATCTATATATATAAAAATAAGTTGTCTGTGGATGGATGGATGGATGTGTCAGGTGACGTCACCTGAAAAAACTGGATCAGGTGACGTCAAAACTGAAAAAACTAAAAAAAGGCAAAAACTACAAAAAAAACTAAAAACTAATAAAAAAAATAAAAAAGCTAAAAAACTAAAAAAACTATAAAGGTAAAAACCAATAAAAAACTAAAAAAAAAACTGAAAAAACTAAAAAAAGGCAAAAACTACAAAAAAAACTAAAAACTAATAAAAAAAGTAAAAAAGCTAAAAAACTAAAAAAACTAAAAAAAGGTAAAAAACTAAAAAAAATAAAAAATAAAAAAAACTAAAAAAAAGGAAAAAACTGAAAAATAAGCTAAAATAAAGGTAAAAACCAATAAAAAACTAAAAAAAAAAAGGAAAAAACTAATAAATGACGACACTCAAAGAGAAAAAAAAGGCAAAAACTACAAAAAAAAACTAAAAACTAATAAAAAAAATAAAAAAGCTAAAAAACTAAAAAAACTAAAAAAAGGCAAAAACTACAAAAAAAACTAAAAACTAATAAAAAAGCTAAAAAACTAAAAAAACTAAAAAAAAGGCAAAACTACAAAAAAACTAAAAACTAATAAAAAAAATAAAAAAGCTAAAAAACTAAAAAAAACTAAAAAAACTAAAAAAAGGTAAAAAACTAAAAAAACTAAAAACTAAAAAAAACTAAAAAAGGTAAAAACTAAAAGAACTAAAAAAGAAAAAAATAAATGACGACACTCAAAGAGAAAGCGACCAGGACAAAAGGAATGTTCGATTAGCAATCAACAAAGCACCGGGACACAGGGAGTATAAATGACGACCCGGGGGAAACAGGGGGATATAAATGACGACCGGGACAAAAAAACTAAAAAGAAAAAAAAACTAAAAACTAATAAAAAAACTAAAAAATCTAAAAATCTAAATAAGCTAAAAAAGAAAAAAAAAGGAAAAAAATAAAGGAGAAAAACAAAACTAAAAAACGAATGTATATACAGACCGGGACACCGGGATACAAATGACGACCGGGACCCGGGACACAGGGAATATAAATGACGACCGGGACACAGGGACACAACTCCGGTACACCGGGATACAAATGACGACCGGGACACAGGGAATATAAATGACGACCGGGACACAGGGACACAACTACAACGGGGACACCGGGGGAAACAGGGGGATATAAATGACGACCGGGACAAAAAAACTAAAAAGAAAAAAAAACTAAAAACTAATAAAAAAACTAAAAAATCTAAAAATCTAAATAAGCTAAAAAAGAAAAAAAAAGGAAAAAAATAAAGGAGAAAAACAAAACTAAAAAACGAATGTATATACAGACCGGGACACCGGGATACAAATGACGACCGGGACCCGGGACACAGGGAATATAAATGACGACCGGGACACAGGGACACAACTACAACGGGGACACCGGGGGAAACAGGGGGATGTAAATGACGACCGGGACACCGGGACAGGGAATGGTCGATTAGCAATCACCATCAACAAAGCTCAAGGGCAATCATTAGAATCATGAGGTATAGATCTGAATACAGATTGTTTTCCCATGGACCATTATATGTTGCATGTTCAAGAGTCGGTAAACCTGACAATCTATTTATATGCAAAGACAATGGGACAGCAAAGAATGTTGTATATTCGCAAGTTTTACGTAGTTAAAACCATATATATATATCTATCTATATTCACAGGTGGGACATAGGGACACAACTACAATGGCGCGTAACTATTATGGCGCGTAACGACTTACGCGCGCGGGGGGGCTTGGGGGGGGCGCGAAGCGCCCCCACCAACTAGGTGTTGGGGTGGCGCGAAGCGCCACCCCAACAGCTAGTATATATATATATATATATATATATATATATATATATATATTTATTTAATTTATCTTCATGTTAATAGAATAAACAGTAGAGCAGGTAATTACTCTATTTACGAGGAGAGCTACCATATTGAAACCTGACTCTTTAAATGAAAATTAAACTTTTGCATGAGAAATGCTTCAGGGAAAAGAGCTCATTTATTGTATTTGCTTTTCGAAGTTGTGCATGATTAATCAATGTAAATGTATAATATATATATATATATATATATATATATATATATATATATATATATATATATATATATATATATATATATTCGCTTCCTGATGAAGAAAGATCGAAGGTTAAATCCATAATATAATCAACTGAATATCCATCCAATTCATAAAAAATTGTTTTGACATTTCTTAGTTAGTGGCTTTAGGGTTCTCATAAATGTTGATTTTCATTGTACAATTTCCATGAAGATCGCATCCCCTTTTGGGAGAGTTCAATTTCTATCTCTAGAGTTGAGCTATTTTTATTTGGTAATAGCAGTGATGAACAACTTTGAAATTAACACTTTCTGCGGAATTACAATCAGCATAAATAATACATCTGTTGTTCCGTAAATTGTAATCAAAACTTCAATTTTTGAAATTTTTAGTTTCTATTTATCAGGGTTTCTCATTACTTGCAGTTTGTCACAGAGAACAGAAGGTTCCAAGGCTCACTCAAATGTTAAAGAGGCTACTAATTCCTCCCCCAAAGCCTGTTTTTAACATTCGAGTTTAAAATACAAATTAAACTACTTTAAAATGATGCTCATCCATTAAAAAACACACCTCAAAAGATTTATCAAACAGTTCGTGTTAACAAACTGTAGTAAGGAGCGACCTGGCTCAATAGTCTAAACTCTAAACAAGAGCTAAGAGCTCATATGGCACTTGTAACAAGGCCGGACGAGCCAAGAGCACATATAGTATGAGCTATAGCAAAATTCAAGAATCAATAGATTGATTTAAAGGAAAATCAGAGGTTTAATACCGGTCAGGATTTGAAATATGAGCTCTGAGTCACGAGATCCTTCTAAATATTAAATTCATTAAGATTCGATCACCCACTCGTAATTTATAAATACCTCATTTCTTCAAATTTTTCCTCTCCCTTGAGCCCCCCAGATGGTCTAATCGGGAAAATGACTTTATCAAGTCAATTTGTGCAGCATCCTGACACACCTACCAATTTTCATCGTCCTAGCACATCCAGAAGCACCAAAGCACTGAACCCCAACCCCCTGACTGCCTCAAAGAGAGCGGATCCAGTACGGTTACGTCAATCACGTATCTACAACATTTGCTTATTCTACCTACCAAGTTTCATCCCGATTTCTCCACTCTAAGCGTTTTCCAAGATTTCCGGTTTCCCCCTCAAACTCCCCCCAATGTCAACAGATCTGGTCGAGATTTGAAATAAGAGCTCTGAGACATGAGTTCCTTCTAAATATCAAATTTCATTAAGATCCGGTCACTTGTTCTTAAGTTAAAAATGCCTCAATTTTTCTAATTTTTCCAAATCAGTACCCCAGCTCCTCCAAAGAGAACAGATCTATTCCAATTAGGTCAATCACGTATCTATAACTTGTGCTTATTCTTACCATTACGTTTCATCCCGATCACTCTACTCTAAGTGTTTTCCAAGATTTCTGTTTCCCCAACCAACCCCCATGTCCCCGGATCCGATTTGAATTGAAAATGGAGCATCTGAGACATAAGACCCTTCTATATATCAAGTTTTATTAAGATCCGATCACCCATTCGTAAGATAAAGATACCTCAAATTTCAAGTATTCCAAGAATTCCGGTTTCCCCCTCAAGCTCCCCCAATATCCCCGGATCTGGTCGGTATTTTAAATAAGAGCTCTAACGTACAAGTTCCTTCTAAATACCAAATTTCATTAAGATCTGATCACCCGTTCGTAAGTTACAAATACATCATTTTTTCTAATTTTTCCAAATTCCCCCCCCCCAACTCCACCCAACAGATTGGATCCATTCCGGTTATGTCAGTCACGTATCTTGGACATGTTTTTTTTTCTTCCCACCGAGTTTCATCCTAATCTTTCCGCTTTAAGTGTTTTCCGAAATTTCCGGTTCCCCCAACCCACCCATCCCCACAATGACGCTGGATACAGTTGGGATTTAAAATAAGAGATTTGAGTTACGAGATTCTTTTAAATATGAATTTTCATTAAGATCCGATCAATCCTTCGTAAGTTAAAAATACCTCATTTTTCTAATTTTTCAGAATCACCCCCCCCCTCCAATTTTCCCAAATAGAGCGGATCCATTGTGATTATTTCAATCACGTATCTAGGACTTGTGCTTATTTTTCCCACCAAGTTTCATCCCGATCCCTCCACTCTGAGCGTTTACTAAGATTCTAAGTCACCCCCTCCCAATGTCCCCATATCTCGTCAGGATTTAAAATAAGAGCTCTAAAGCACAAGATACTTCTAAATATCGAGTTTCATTAAGATCTGATCATCCGTTCGTAAGTTACAAATACCTCATTTTTTCTATTTTTTCTGAATTAC